>NW_021620131.1:1070288-1121385 GCF_004785775.1 Grammomys surdaster | reverse complement strand
GCATAAAGATCCATGATACCATGAGAGCTGCAAAGGAATTGCTTCATGCTATGGAGAACATGAAAATAAACAGATGGGAGGATTAAGACCAGTGTTCTTCTTTTGGTGTCTATGGAAAGAAATATATAGGATTGTATATCAGGCTAGTTTGGAATATCAGTGGGATCTGAAATGCCATAATGTCCCGTTTTCAGTAAGAGGCATGCTTAGAGGTCATCCAAGAACCACACATGAGCAGAATTCAGCTGGTTGCTGCTTGTCTAGGAACTCTCCATTTATATTAGGGTTAGCAAGTTACAGATAATCTGCTAATTGACTGAATCCATGTATCAGGGATGGTGGACAGTGTAATCTGAAGCCCCAGGATATTTGCTAAACAAGGCTTTATGTCCTAATTAACAAGGATAGAGAATTAGGGGAGAAGACTACACTAAATACTGGGAAAATTGTACCTTGCTGAAGAACTTAACCAATGGAGAGTAAAGGGAGACAGGAAAATGTAGTGAGGAATATAAAAACTACTGCTTTGCATCAAATCTTAATGGCAGTTGTTTGTTTTGTTTTGCCATTTATCCAGGCTACTGCTTCATTCTGCAAAACCTAAGATAACGCTGCCTCAATTTAACAATTGGAGTCTCTTGAATTCTGTATTATAGAATGTTGGTTTCTCACAGAAATAACTTAATCATACTATCAGGGTCTGAGTGAAGTACGACCTCCATATGCACATGGGACAGATAAGAAATGATTCCAGTGCCAGAAGTTAGAAACGATTAACATGATAGGACTTGGAAAGAAGCTCATATTCTTTGGGGTTTTCGATTTCAGGAACTATTGGTCTGCAGGGGAACCAAACAACAATGGTGATGAAGATTGTGCAATATTTTCATATGGTGGATGGAATGATATGAGCTGTTTAGCTGAGTTATTCTGGATCTGCAAGAAGCCTGCATCGCCTTGCCCTAAGTGAAATCTGTTCATCTCCATAGGCTACAAACAGGCCCATGTATCATCTAGTTGAACTTTAAGTATGTTCATTTCAGTTCCTTCTCTCTTTCTATGGGTACTTGGTTCTCAAATATAGATCTGAATTCTAATTTTCCACACACTTGGGCCACTGCTCTGCCCTCTCCTGTGCACTTACTTTGGGTTGAGGTTGGGTTTTTTACCCAGGTTTTCATCTTTCTTCCTGGATTAATTTCTGGATTGCTTATCACTTGTGGAGCTTTGACTGGGAATGTCACCCATAAATTAGCATATGTCAATACTTGGTCCCCAGTAGGTGGTGCTACTTGAAGGGGGCTATGCAACCTTTAGAAGATGGAACAATGCTACCATTAAATGTGTGTTTGGAGTTTATAGTCTCACCTGACTTGCAATTCTCACTCTTCCTCCTGTGTGTGATTGAAAATATGGCCAGCCACCTTCCTGATCCTGTCGCCATGCTTTTCCATCCCCTCTTGTTGGTGTGACACTCTCACCACAAAGAACTCTTATCTCTTTGGTACCATAAGCTAAAATAAACCGTTTTATCCCTGTGCTGCTTTCTGTCTGGTTATTTTATTATAGCAACAGAAAAGTGTTTCAATCAAATCTAATGCATAAGAAGTGAAGTTGGTACAAAGGAATCAGGTATACTGACCATTTGGATTTCTGGAATAGGCAGGACTATCACTATCTGAGGTTCCTGTTAGGGAACTCACATATCCAAATGTTTTTATTAAGAGAAGAAAGAGGTACAAAGAGAGTATGTGCAGTAAGCCTATCTCCTGAGTGAAACATTTTTGACTACGACATTTGTGTCCTTTATCCTCCTAATTAGAGAACTGAAGTTTACTCTGGCCACTGTACCAAGTTACTATAATTTTCTTTAAACAGACACATTATTTTTCATAAAATTAAACCCACCATCCACTTCCAGTATTCACACAGGGAATGTCTATGAACATACTAGGGAAGACATTAAGAAAGCATTCTTATGCTGGATAGCAGGTGAATACACAGTCTCAAGGCCACCCAAGATCCTGAGAATAAGTGATAATTGTAGGCTTAGCACTAACCAAGACATAGACACATTTCCCCACTCAAAGTCTTATGTAACATTACAGAAGAGGGTAAAGGGTGCATAGAAGACAGAAGGCACAGTCAAGGGCTGCAAAAATTCCATACAGGTACTGCAATCATTAATTCACAGTAGAAGTTACCTGTACTGGAACCATGCAAGACGTGTGGTCATCAGTACAGTAATGGGCAGGTGCTAATAGTGCCATACCTACTACCCCTCAAAAACTATTAATAGATTCGAGAGAGGGAAATCATTGTCTCTAGTTGTGTACCAACTACAGAGTCCACAGTGTTCCAATAAAGACCAAGAGTCCAATAAAGACCACGATAACACAAGTGACCCTGTGTGGGAAAATATGCTGCGTTGGTGGTGTCTCAGAGACTTTCCATGGGGCAGGTCCCACAAACAGGAGAAAGTCTAAGGTTCCAGAGGCTGGGGGCTTTGGTGACAGCATGTCCCAATGACTCGAGGAAGTCCTTTGTTCCAATAGGGTTTATTTTCATGGCGGATGATTGATGGATCTGGGTGTACCCCCTGAAACTCAGGGAAGACTAAGTTAAATAGGGAAGGACAAATGGGGAGGGTCTGGAGAAGAATGTTTAATTGGCTCTGCCCTCTGCCCTTCATTTGTATGTAAATCTAAGGCCTGAGGCCTGTAGTCACACCCTCTACCTGTGCACTTTGGGAGGGGTTGCAATGGCCTATGTGACTGAACAATGTAGGTCCGTGGAGACTAGACTGCATGTCAGGACCCTGGGTTCTGGGGGCATGGCTGAATGCCTGCCATTTCTCACTTGGAGTCTCGGGGTTTCAGGCCCATTCCCAGCCAAGAACCAAGGTACCCTTCTGCAGTCCCACAACCCTGGAAACATCGAGCAGATCACAAACAAAATATGGGCATGAGACAAATTTCTGAGAGAGGACAGAGATGGTAGAAATATGGAGGATGGTAAGGATGAGAGTGGTTAATGCCTACTTTATACATGTATGGAATTGTTTAGGAGAAAAATTAACAGTTACAAAAGAAAGCCACTAGGGAATTGAGAGATGGCACAGTGGTTAAGAGTGCTTATTGTTCTTGAACCAGACCTAGGTTCAGTTCCATTCACCCACATTGGGTGGTCCACAATAACCTGTAGCTGCTTCTATTCTCATGCTAATTAGGTTTCCCAAAAACCTTTTTGCAGTGTCCAGCATATAAGACTGAGTGACCCTATCCCCAGTTGTTTTGATTGGTAAGATTATGGTGACCAATGGTTGGACAGGGAGACAGAGGCAAGACTTTTAGAATTCCTGGGCAAGAGAATGATGGAGGAGAGATAGCAACCATGCCTAGGAAGGAGAGGAGACACCACCCCTGAGAGGTGCAGAAGAGAAGATAATACAGTATCCTTAATTGGGTTCAACTATAATAACCTTTAACTCTAGTTCTAGGAGATGTAATACCCTCTTCTGATCTCTGAAGACATGCATGTCATGCTCATAAACTCAGTCACACCCACACTCAAATAGGAAGGGAGGAAGAGAAAAAGGTGAAGGAAAAGGGAAGGAAGGAAGGAGGGAAAGAGAAACTCATAAGATGTTTTAGCCTCTGAAGGTATAAAGGCATATTATTTGAGAATGAACCTCTTATCCATTTAAGCCCCTTGAGTTATTTCAATCTGTCACACTATGAATAAAATTCCTGGGAGCCTTTTTGTTTCCTCTTTCAAATACCTTGGCTCTCTTTGGTTCACAATGTACATTACAGAAGCTAATTTTCTTTGTCCATAATTCCCAGACTATTATTTCTAATACTATCCACCACCATGCCTTCCTACAATATTTTCCTTCAGAAAAAGGGTATACTACCTATGGATAGTAACCAAACAGGGTATATCAAGTTGCAGTAAGACTAGACACCTCTCCTCTTATTGAGGCTAAACAAGGCAATCCAGTAAAAGAAAAAAAGGGACCCAAAAGCAGGTAAAAGTGTCAAAGACAACACACACACACACACTTAGAAGTCCCACAAGAAGACGAAGATATAAAACTCTAGAATGTAAGCAGAAGACTTAGGTTAGTCCCATGAAAGTTCCTTGGTTGTTGATTCAGACTTTATGAGGACCTATAAGCACGGGTTAAGTCGATTCTGTTTTTCTGTGGTGTCCTTGAGCTCTTCAATTTGTTCACTTCTCTCCCCCACTCTTCCACAAGACTCCCTGGGAAATACCTGATGTTTGGCTATGGGTCTCTGCATTTGTCTCCATCTACTGTTGGAGAAAAAAAAAACCATAGAAAACCCTAGTCCAAGTGGAACAAAGATCTCAACTTAGCACTGAATACACTGAATCTGATAGACAGAAAATGAGAAATAGCCTTCAACTCACTTGTATAGGGGTCAACTTTCTGAACAGAACATCATTGGCTGAGGCTCTATGATCTACAATTGATAAATGGGACTACAAGAAACTGCCTTCTCATGGGTGGCAAGGCCCATGCTTTTCTGGCCTGCCAGAGCCGGTGTCCTAAGCTGGTGGCCTGAGCCAAGCAACATCGAGAACACATACTTACACCCATCAGAATAACTAGGTTCATATTCCTACAAAGCAGTCCATTTCCCTGTCCTGGGCCAATTGTAAGATTTTTGACAAGCAGCCCCAAAAGCTCTCTGCCTCGCCCCTTTTTAATTTTATAAACAAGACTGAGCCTGTCTTAGGTTGTTCTGCCAAGAATGCCTTCCTTATCTGTCATGAAATATGCATTATCAAAAGCAATGCACTTTTGTCTTAGGTTGGTAAGACTCTGTGCAAAATCTTACCTGTCCTTGGCTTGCCAGCCTGTTAATTTAATAACTCTGTCTGGGAGTCCATTTCCAGTTTCAAGCCATGTACATTGGCAGCCAACATGTTGATGTTGTTAAAGACAAGCTTTAACACAGTGGGCAGGAATAAAAGTATTCCCAGGACAAAAGGGGCTAGCATGATCAAGCTATATATGCCCACCTTTGCTTACCTATACCCCTGATGGGATATGCTGCCTTGCCTCAAGTTTTTGGACCGTGTGGGACAGAGAATCAAAAAGACAAGTTATAATGACTCTTGTATTTTCCTTAAATGTGACCAGTTATTCGGACTCAATCATGTACTGGTCTAGAAATCAATCCAATATTGGAAATAAAGTCTTCATTTGGAAGGTGGGATCTGGACATTTTCAGAGACATATTTGGAAGGTAGCTGCAGTTCTCTCTGATGTTCAGTTAGCAAGAGATAAAGTTGAGACAGGATCTGGATTTCAAACAAATGTTAGTACATGTGTTAAGGTTCTCAATTGTCAAGTTAAAATTACTTTTGTTTCTTTTACAGTATTTAATGTATGTTGCATTGATTGTTCACTTTCTAATTGTGTTAGTGTGTTGAAATCCAGCATGTCAGTTATGGAGGTCTATCAACCAGCTTTTTTTTTTATTGCTCTGAGTATCACAGAACCTTGGTATTCTGAAAAAAGCTTGCAAGTACTGGAAGAAGTGAGTCAGGCTTTAAGCCAAAGCAAGATGGTAGTCGGCTTGATAATTACTGGCATAAGAAATTTAATTACATTAATTGCTAGCACCACTGCTTCTGCAATTTCTTTGACATAAGAAGTTAAGACAGCTACTTTTGTTAGCCATTTACAAAAAAAATATTACTAATGTGTTGAATTTACAAGAGGATTTAAATAGGCATTTGGAACAATGGATTGATGCTCTTTATTCTATTCAAATTATTGGAAGAAGGTTCAGAATTTAAGAGTAAGGGATCATCTTGAGTGCCATGCCAAATACCACTGGATTCATGTTAGTTCTAAAATTTACAGTGGTGGTCATTATAACTAGGAAAAAGTTTAAAGATACTTGCAGTATATTTGGCATAATTCTAACACCTCTCTGGATGTTTTAACTTTGCATAGTGAGCTTATGAATTTAAAGAACGCTGCTCTGCTGAGCATTGATGTGGTACATAATGCTGATAAAATTACCCATGGCCTGAGGTCAATATTTCTATTTTGGTCAAGTTTCAAGAATGGCATATATAACTTGATCATGCTAGTGCTTTTTGTCCTGGGAATACTTTTTATGCTGCCCATCATGTTAAAGCTTGTCTTTAACAACATCAACATGTTGGCTGCCAAATTACATGGCTTGAAACTGAATATGGACCCCCAGACAGAGTTATTAAATTAGCAGGCTGGCAAGCCAAGGACAGGTAAGATTCTGCACAGAGACTTACCAACCTAGGACAGAAGTGCATTGCTTTTGGTAATGCATATTTCTTGACGAGTAAGGAAGGTATTCTTGGCAGAACAACCTAAGACAGGCTCAGTCTTGTTTGTAAAATAAAAAAAGTGGGAGAGGTGGAGAGCTTTTGGGGCTGCTTTTCAAGAATCTGACATCAGCCCAGGAGAGGGAAATGGGCAGCTTGGCAGGAATATGACATTGGCCAAGGACAAGGAAGTGGGATTCAGGTAAGAATCTGACAGTAGGCTAGAACAAAGAAGTAATTTCAGGCAGGAATCTAAATATGAGTGTAGAACAAGGAAGTAGACTTCAGACATGAAAATGACTTTGGGCTAAGACAGGAATGTTGGCTCAGATATTTTAGACATCCTGATAAGCCCTTAGAAACAGTGATCACAGGAGTGTTCATGGACTTTTGTTTATTTCCTTGCTTGTTAACATTTAAAATGGCACTTACTGGACACACTGGGGCATGCACACGGAAGACATTCAATGAACCCAGACTCTTAATGTCTGTTCTGATATATAAAGTCCCTGCTATTATCTGTATCTAGAAGTTGTGTTTTGACCAAGGATTATCTTCTACAGAACAGAATCAGGAAGTTAAAAGGGTACTGGCTGCCCCTGGAGAGATAGCCCAGTTAATAAAGTACTTACTGCACAAGCATGAGGACCTGAGTTTGTATGTGTGTCACCACAGAGAACCTGAGCATAGGCACATATGCCTAAATACAGCAGTAGTGAGGTATGGGCAGCCCCCACCCCCACCCCCAGCTCACTTGCTACTCTTGCCAAAACAGGAAATTCTTGGTTCAGTGTAAGAACCAGTCTCAAAGGTACGAAAAAAGTAAACACGTGCGCACACACAAACACACACACACATACACACACCACACACACACACACACACACAGAGGGAGGGGAGAAACCAGGCATGGCCACACAGACTGGCAGTAACTAACTGGGCTCAGTACCCTAGAACAACAGTGCAGGAAGTTGTCAGGCATGTGTGATAGGACAGTTCTGATAGGAATTTTAAGAGAGAGAGTGGGGTATATTTGCTCAAAAGATATTGACTGACTACAGATATGCAGGCAGTAGAAAGAAGACTCTTAAGATTAAAGATTAAGATTAAAGATTATCCAATGGATTTATGTATTAGCAAATAATACACAAGATGCCCACACAATTAGAATTGTTGACCCAATTATGTAACCTTGAATGAATAACTACCTTAGACTGCTAGAGCCATGTGGACATCCTTGAACATCTTCTCTCCTCTCTCCTCCTTCTCTCTCCTCCTTCCCTTTTCCCAGTTCCTTCCTCCTCCCAACTTCTAGCTCTGCCTACCTCTTCTCTATCCAATGGCAGAGTTCCACTGCAAATACAATGGACAGGAAAGGTCCTGCAACATTTCCTCCTTTCTATCCAATTAAAAGACTCTTTTATCTCAGATATAAATTGAGCACAACTATTACCATGTTGTAATTGTAAGGTACAAGATAGATCTAATACCCATTCCAATGTTATTGTCAATGAAAAGATGATTGTCATCTATCCTAACTTAAAAGACTAGTTCTGTACCTGGCTTATGTCCTGGCTTTAGAATGAATGTCATCTGAAAACCATCCTCTCAAATCTGTTCTCTCAAAGTAAATAGTCTGGGTTGTCTATGAAACTATAAGTCTTCAACCCCATCAGAAATCCTGAATGACTGGATTAACTGAAAATATGGGAAGCACAAAGTATAGCTTCCAAAACTTAGCCAGTTTATATAGACTGCTGATCACCTGGACAGTCCCTTATATTACAAAGTGTTAGAGCATCCAATATTCAGCTTTCTGGCCCAGGATCATCTGACAGATCTAGTAATATAGAATTTTTAAGGGCTGATCACTCTGTCTTGGCAGAGATTATCAGTTGACTATTCCTCATAGTGTGTCATTTTTCTGGACAGTATTTTCTCTGTAGATGAAAAGAAGCAATTCTTGCCTAGTGGCTGTCCCACCACTACTGGAGTCACTCCAAAGATGCTCAATTTCTTCTTAGAATCCAAGACAGGGAAGTTGTCATGAGCAGACAGGTCTCTAGTCAAATGATCTTAAATAAAGAAATATCTGTAACGTTAATTCTGTTGACTTCTGACGTTTTTGAAAACCAACTGTTTATGTAAGGCAATCTGGACTGTTGTCCGTTAATTACTCTCAACTATTTCTAATTAAAATCTAGAAAGTACCCTAACAATAAACTCAGAGCCATGCAATTGCTATTAGACCCTTAACTCACAACTAATCATCTCAGATCAGTTTTTAAAAAGTTAAACAAGGACTATGTCTAAGCCTTATATCCACAAAATTTTGTATCAATAGAAGAAATATATACCAATGAAACTCTTGAATTTGTATCAATATAAATTTTGTACCATCTAAGAAATTATGACTTTAGCTTAGTAACAATTATACAGATTTCTACCAGTAGATTATTACTATGTAATCAATTCTAACTATTCCTCCCTGTTCTAATAAAGACCATTACTAAATTCTCTAGAAAAACAACCCAATAATAACCACCTTAGATCCCCCCCCAGCCCAGGGAATTGGGGCGCTGACTCTTCATAACTTCTTCAAGCTGAATATGGGCATTGAGATATTTTGAAGAGGCGTGGGGGGAAGGGTAAATAAGGGAGTTAGTTGGCCTTTAGAAGGCTGCACCAATGATTGATTTAGTCTCTGATATCTGTGTCTTAACTGGATCCAGCTGGAAGTCCAGGACATCAGGAGTTGAAGCGGGTCAGTTTGGCATGCCTGATGAGGAGATTCATTCACCAAGGCTATATATTCTGTAATATACAAATCTCAAAACAAATTTTAGTATCATCAAGATAATTTTTTGTTTAATTCTCTGGAATATAGTCTTCTGGAGGCCTACCTCTGTCATGTCTGATCCATATAATTCTGGGAGGTATAAATACCTTAATCACCTTTTCTAAAAATACAAAGATAGATCCTTTTTCCCAAATCAGCATATCCTTGAGCCAGTAACCAGAAAAACCTTTATATTTATCTCTTTTCCAGAGGAAAAATATAATCACAAAACTGAAAATCACACCCATTTTGAAAATTAAAACAATCTAAAACAAATGAAGTAACTAAAGTACTGTATGTGCCTATTCTTAGGCCTTTCCTATTTTACCAAGCAGGATAAAACCCAAGATTCCCATGGGGCCCATGTTAACAGAATTTGGGTATCCTGTGAGGCGTATTAAAGCAATATATCTTTTACCATCTTCACACTTCAATTGATTCACACTTCTGTCTATTCCTACTTATAAGCAGGCAGCTAGTCAAAGCAGGATTTAAACCCAGAATTCCCATGAAGCCCATATTAGAAAGAACCTAAGTCTACTGTAAGACAAATTGGAGTAATATATCTTTACACCATCTTCCTGTTCGCCTCTCCACCTGGACCAGCCTCTAGTTATACACTGCACTCTACTCTAGAGTCAGTGACAATTTTCCCTATTCTAGTTCCGAATTGCTGGTGAAGTTCCCCACGTTATTTGGACAAATCTGTGTATAAATCTTTCCTAAAAGCAAATAATGTCTGTATTATAAATTCACAGTTAAATCAGTATCTGCCCCAAGATGGAGGCTTATTCTTACTCCGGCTCTCTGACTCAGAGCAGCCAACTAGTAAACCATCTATCTGTAGGTTTCTGACTAGAACAGATAAATTTTCCCTATCTACCTTTGTTCCAAACCACAGGCAAGATTCCCCACATGTTTCTAAATCTATCTTAAAAACAAATAATCTCAATTTACTTTACATTACAATACTCTCTGCCCTAAAAGTAAGCTACTTCATTCTTTTCTTAACAAAAAGCAGCCTGGTAGGGGACCTCAGCCTGCAAGCAGTTTCTTTTGTTTCAAAGTTCCCCTTACCCCACCCTACCCCCCCACCACTGGAGTCATGTGACTTGTCCTAGTGCTACTCACTTGCTCACTTTTTAAAAAATTTTTTAAAAAATACAACTATAACTCTCAGGTATATAATCTTAACTTTCTAGTGAGTTTTTGCCCGATGTTGGTTTAAAATTTTTGTGAATTTAAGGAGAGTAGAGAGGAGTACAAGTAAGGGTTTGAAAGGAGAAAAAAGAAGGAAGAAATGTGATAATTAAAGTATAAACTCGAAAATAAACACGTGAAAAATGATACTGTTTGTATAGCTCAAATGCTTAAAAACAAATTAATAATATATATACACACACACACACACACACACACACACATATATATATATATATATATTTGAATTACAAATTGTAGTTAAAATATAATTACATAATTTTCTGCCCTCCCTGTCACCTCTTCCATGCCATCCCTCAATTCCTTCAAACTGATGGACTTTTGTCTTTCATTTTTATTGTCTCATATATGTATATATGAATGACACTTTTTTTAACATAAAAAGACTGATGGAGGGAGATCAACAACATTCACTTCTCTCCTCTACTTGCACACACAGAGCAGTGTGCAAACAGTCATGCACACACATGAATAGAACACATACAGCAAAACATATAGGAGCATGCTTCAACATGTGCATGTGTTTCAAGGCAGGGAGGGTATCAGCTCTCAAGGACTTGAAAGTCTTAACTGATACAAGTACATGTGTAACTTTGTGTATCAGCCTGGCCCACTCCCCCAAGAGACCGCCTGTGCCACCCCTGCCCCTGGGACTCGATACTCTTTCAAGGAGACTGTTACTTTTTCTCCACATTCCAAAAGAATTGGAAGGAATCTGTCGTTGCCTGCAAGGATGTGGGAGCCCAACTAGTGGTCATAAAAAGTTATGAGGAGCAGGTATGTTGAGTCAGGGCTTTGCTCTTCTGTGACATGACTGTAGATAGAATTCTTATAAGGTTTCTTTTCCCTACACTTGAAGAGGGGAGATAACATGACTAGAAATAGAGAGGAGCCAGGCCACTCTGTACTCAGGTAAATACAAAGTGGGAACGTGGATTATGCATTAGAGAATATTTAATATGTAGGGGATGCATTTGAACTGCTGGCCAGAGTTTAACAAGCACGTTCATTGGTGTTAAATGTCCTGATCTGGGGCCCATAGAATGAATTGAGAGGTAGAAGTGCTTTCTACCAAACCCAGGAATCTGAGATCTACATAATAGAAACAGAACCAATTCTTAGTAAGTTGTCCTCTGACCTCCACACATACACCTTCACACCACACACACGCACATGCACACGTACACACATGTGCACACACACACACAAAGTTTATTATTCTAAAGAAAGAATCCCTGGAGAAATTTCCAGAACCTAGGAATCACCAGACTCTGTAAGTTTGGGAAGCTGGCAGCAAGTCTCACATTTAATTATTTTACTTCATCAAAGCATATGAGACAAAGGAGAGGCAGATGCCAAAATGTAAGATCTGTCAACAGCACACACTGCTTCTAAATTCTCTGTCCCAGAGAGGGCTTGTGTGAGGTCTGGTCTGACATCTTCTTGTCTGTGCCTATGAGTGTAAAATTGTGTGTGTGTGTGTGTGTGTGTGTGTGTAGGGTGATCTGATCTAAACACACATGTGCATTCATTGTTGCAGTAGAAAGCTAGGGTCTGACTGCAAGCAGAACTCTATGCCTAGAAGACAAAATGAGAAGATGACAGCAGAACTCCATCATGACTTCTGCTTTTCCCTTCCAGAGCTTCTTCCAGAGGACTTCTAAGAAGAAAGGCAATACCTGGATGGGGCTGTCAGATGCAAAAGAGGAAGGTCAATGGCTGTGGGTGGATGGCTCACAACTGCAATGGGGGTAATACAGTATGTTGAGAGTGTCACTGCAACCCAAGAAATAGTTGTGGTTTTTGCCTAATCCTTGGACTCCTAGGCATGAGAATCTATTCATTGAGATGTGTATTATAGTGAGTTTTGATATGGTTTTGCAATTCCACCACCTGATCTGAAGGAATAATTTATGGCATGGTAGATATTTCAGGAATTCCTTCCAGAGAGAGGGGTGAGTAGTTCCTGTTCAATAGAGTGGGGCTGGTGGTGGCTGGAAACTCAGGTAAGGATCTGATGACCCTTCCCACCACCTCTCAAGCAAAGTGAACATCCCACAAGTCCAATCAAGACAGATTTTGCAAACAGAGCTAATTCAATAAAACCTGTGATTGTTGTTCTCTGAGCTTTGGGTTTTTCAGCAATGTGTGATCTAAATGCAGGGTATTCAAAGAGAATCTGAAGGATGGGAGTATGGTTGCCTTCAGAATACAGTTTGTCATACTTAAAGGTACTTAATAGCATGGGGGCTACCAAGGAATTGCCCCATACCATGGATAATATGGAAAGAAACATGTAGAAGTATGGAGGCAAAAGCTTTTCTTTAATGTCCATGGAAAGATATATGTGTAAGACAGTATACTAGGCAAGATTGGCATGTCAGTGAGGTCTGAAATACTATAATGTCCCATATTCAGTATGAGGCATGGTTAGAGATCACTGAAGAATCACAGACACACAGGATTCAGTGGGCCCCTGATTTCCCCAACTGGCCTCTGCTTGTCTCGATGTTCTCAATTTATATTAGTTACAGAGAAGGGATGGAATCTCAGGCTTGTGTCCTGAATCAAAGGATGAGAAATTTGGGATGAAGGCTATACTAGACACTGGGAAATTTTTACCACGCTGAAGAACATAGCAAATGAGGAATAAAGAGGATGAGAAAAACATAGTAAGACATATAAAAACCACTGCTTTGTATCAAGTATGCATAACAGTCCATTTTCCCCTTTTTCCAGGCTGCTCCTTGATTCTGCAAAACCTTCCTCAATTTCACAATTGAAGTCTCCTGGATTCTATATGATAGAACATAGGTCTCTCACACAAATATCTTAGGCATGTTGTTAGGTTCTGAGTGAGGTATGGCTCCATATATACATGGGATAGATGAGAAAGGATCCTAGTGCCAAAAGGTAGAGAAGGTTGACACCATAGGCCTGGGACAAAAGCTCATGTTCTTTGGGGGTTTTCAATTTCAGTAACTATTGGTCTGTCTTGGAGCCCAAAAACATATATGATGAAGACTGTGTGGAATTTTCAGATTATGGATGGAATGATCTCATGTTCTTCAGAGAAATTCTGGATCTGTAAGAAGTCTGCATCTTCTTGCTCTAGGTGAAATCTGTTCATCTCCATAGCCCTTGTATGTCCAACTTATTTATCATTTAGTTGAACTTTAAGTACACTCGTTTCAGTTCCTCCTGCCTTTCTGTGGGCATTGTGACCTCAAGAATAGATTGAAGTACTTTTCCACACACCTTGTCTCCAAAGGCTTGGTCCACTGTTGTTCTCCATTCTGTGCCTACAGTTTTTTTTTTAAGAGGTCGTGATTCTCCCACTTATCTTCACCTTTCTTCCAGGATTAAGTTCTGGAACAAGTGTTCAGCACTTGTGTAGGTTTGGCTGAGAATGTCTTCCACAGACTTGCATAGTTGTATAATTGACCCTAGTACGTAGGACAGTTTCAGGATGCTATGGAATCTTTAGCACGGTGGCTCTCAATCTGAAGGTTGCAAACCCTTTGAGGTTGTTATGCCAGATGTCCTGCATATCAGATATGTATGTTACTATTTTTTTTGA
This sequence comes from Grammomys surdaster, assembly GCF_004785775.1. Classification (NCBI taxonomy): domain Eukaryota; kingdom Metazoa; phylum Chordata; class Mammalia; order Rodentia; family Muridae; genus Grammomys; species Grammomys surdaster. The sequence goes on along the minus strand of NW_021620131.1, from coordinate 1,107,400 downwards.
TGTTCATATCTGCCTTTTTTTATATTGTTTTTAATTTTTTTTAACATAAAAATGCTTCTTTATAGCATGTTTTACAAGAGGAGGGGGTAAGAGGGGCCAGGTGGTGGAAAAGTACAGAATCTTCTTGGCCTCTGCCTTGAAACATGTCATGGTCTATACGGTACACTGCCTTGAATTGTGATCTACCTGCTATTCTTCAGAAGATATGGTACACTGCTTTGAGTCTATCTGCAGTTGCCAAGCAGGATCTTGCAGTTGCCAAGCATCAGAGGACATTGTGCAGGTGGGGAAAGGTAGGGGGTGAGGGTAAGGGTGAGGGTCCTGGCTTCTGGCATCTCCCCCTTCTCTGTTTAGTTAGAGAAGGCATCTTATGATCAATCCCAACTATGTGAGTTTTGAATTTGGATGTCTAATTATGGGGGGTCTTAGACAAGTTCACAATCCCAAAACATTGATGTGAGATGAGTCACATCAATGGTCGAAGGCTTTAGGCTGTCGACGATGGGCAACGTCAAGGGACCCCGAGGTGGGTGAAAGGAGGGTGAGAGCCCTGTCTTAGGCCATGTAGGCTGCACCCACTCCCAGCACCATGCACTTCTCTGGACGGACCCTCATTGAGAGGACGTGCGCACGACATCAAGATTGAGTGAGACAGAGATCGTCACCCGCGACCTGTCGTCCTCGGAACCAGGTTGATTCTGCCATCAAGAAGACGGTTGAAGTTCATTACCATCAGCTGAAAATTGAAGAGGATCCAGAAGTGACTCCGCAGGAGACTGACACAGCTGCCAGCTCCCCTGCCTCCCCCTACGGTCGACCCCTAGACTTCCACGCCCTCCAGAAGGGTTCCTGGTATGCCTGGCTTTGTCCTCGTTTCTCTCGCTAGAGAACTTGGCCTCTTGATCACCACAACAAAAATTGGCTTTTTCCTAAACCAAGGCCACCCTTGATATGGCCGCTAACATTGGGGAGCCTTCCTTTATGACAATATTACACCCCAAACTGACAAATGGTTGGTAACTTGAACATTTACAAGGGACTAGGATGGTTGTGAGTTAGCCCAATGACGGGATTATTATAGGTCCACTTCCCAGGGGCCCACTCAATGCAGCCAAAAAGGAGTGCGTGGTATGTTACTATTTTTAACAGTAGCAAAAATACAGGTATGAAGTAACTATGAAATAATTTTATAGGTGGGGTGATCACAACATGAGGAACTGTATTAGTGGGTCAAAGCATTAGGAAGGTTAAGAACCACCTTTTTGCTAGAGAAAACAGATGACTGAGTGTGGGTTTTGGAGTTTTATACTCTCACCTCTCTGCACTTCTCATTCTGACACCTGGCCTCCTATGTGTGGATAAAAGTATAATCAGCCAACTTCCTGATACTGCTGCCATGATTGCCCTTTTCCTGCTATGCCTCTCCCACCACATTGCTAGCTCTCTGGCACCATAGCCAAAATAAATCCTTTCACTCCTATGTTGTTTTTGTCTGATTATTTTATCATAGCAACAGAAAAGTACGTCAATCAAATCCAATGTTTAAGAGATGACAGATGTTACAAAGGAATCACGTGTGTTGAGCATTCAGATTTCTGGAACAGGCAGGGCCACCTCCATCTAAGTTTCATCTCAAATAGCTCAAGTATGTCAATGTCTTAATTCATTAAGAGAGGAAAGATGTATAAGGAAAGCATGAGCAGTAAGTCTAACTCCTGACTGAACCATTTTTATCTACAGTATATGTCTCCGCTATCCTCCTAACTGGAGCATTGAAGTTTATCATAACACTGTACCAAGTTCCTACAGTTTTCTTTAAACAGATATATTACTTTTCCTAAAGTTAAACCTAGCAGCCACTTACAGGATTTACAGAGACAATGTCTAAGAATAGACTAGGGAAGGCATTAAGAAAGTATGAACAGCAGTGAATTCAGAGCCTCATGGCTGCCCAAGATGCTAAGTGATTGTGAACTCATCATGAAACAAGATATATACACATCTGTGACGCGCGCCCACCTCGCCAGCAAGGAAGACACACGGCAACACACTAGGATCCTTCTGCAGCAAACGTTTATTCCAAATGAAAAATGGAGGAAGACAGGCCCGGAAAAGGCACTGCTTATATACCCTTAGAACAGTGTGTTCACCTCTGATTGGCTGCTTACTCATTGGCCACCAAAACGCCCTGGGATGGGCTTTGACTTTGGCGCGTTTTTACCATAGCACATGCGCGGTTTACTTGTTTACTAGGAGGAGCACCGGATGCCAGCGCCATCTTGCAATGGCGGATTCTGCCAGCACAAGCCGCGGCTTCCTACATCTCCCCCTTTTTTGTTTTATTACAGAGGGTGGTAGTTGAGATCCCTGGGAAGGTTTCGTAACTCCCATATTTGGGGGTCTCACAGCGGGTCTGAGTCTCTTTGGAGGGCGGTGCTCAAACTCTTACCCGTCACTGGGTCAGCCTCCCCACCCGGGGCTGCCCTGTCTTAGGTGGCCGAGGCTTATCCGTCCGCTCCGTCATTGACTTACCAGACCTACTATCCGTGGAACGAACACCTTAGTGGGCAGGGACTGTGTACAGATATGTTTGAGGCTTCATAGGGTGTCTTCACCAAAAGCCCTTGGGGTACAGCAGCTGAGGAATCTGTCTACTGGCTATTTCCTTTTGTTTTGTTAAACAGGCACTGGTCAATGTCCCATGTCTTAGGCTAGCTGACGTTCTTCCATAGCCAGCACCAAAGAATGGTAAGCTCTCTGTCTTAGGCTACGAGGGTCGCGCACCCACACCTGGCATTCTCAGAATGTGCACCCCAGGTTGTGCCCACTCGTAATGCCCATCACCGGGTAAACTCACCGCTCGTGGTGTACCTCTGGCATATGGCATCAACCTATACCCGTCGTTGGGACCAATGGCAGCTGGCCTGGAGATGAGAAGATGGAGCTGCCCTTGGCCTGTCTGGCACGGTACCAATATGACTCAAACTCAAGCCTGATCAAGCGAATTCCATCATGGGGGAATAAGCGATCAAGGACTGATAGTTTAAGACAGTCTCCCTTACCCTACCAGGTGCAATGGAAACAAGTCCTCTGGGTGCAAGGGCTAAGGGAAACAGAAAGAGATGCAAACACCCATCCCTGTGCAATGGAGTCATCTCCTAGGGGTGCAAGGGCTGTTTGCCTCAAAATTCAGGTACCACAGCTACACAGACAAGGACCAGTCAGGCTAAAACTCCTCACCGACCCAGTGCAATGGGCAAATCCCTTGGGGTGCAATGGCTGACGGCCCAACATTTAGCACCACCACTAGTGAGGGGGAGACTACTTATTTTCGAAGCAGTGATAGCCACACTGCAGGGGAAGCCCCTAGTTCTATGGCCACAAGCACCTGGGCAATAATAGCCTTGTCACGATTTTGTTGAGCTCTGAGTTTGCAAACCAACCAAAGCATGAACAGTAATCTGCAACATAGGGCGTACCAAACAGGCCTACTCCCACCCACTTAAAAAAAAGAAAAGAAAAAGAAAGCTGAAGAGATCCAGGAGGAGAGTCCCTCAGTCAGGGACAGATCCACGCGCGTCGAGTTGATGGCCACCACAGCCGCTCTCAATTTTTGAGTGTCTCATCGAAGTTTTCTGACCAATTTCCTGCAAGATATTGAAACAATTTCCTGGACAGATTAGCTACATTATGTCTGACTGGTATGGGTTTTGGAAAGGCAGATAATATGGCCCATCATTGTTCCCCCGATATACTAGGAACCTGTATCCCTTGGCTCAGCACGAGGGCTGTCATCAGAGTTTGGAGGGTCTGTCTGGGTGTCATCTTCTAATATCGCGAGTCGTCCCGTCAGTTGCTCTGGTAGCCAAAACGGTTTGTCTTCTTCCTGCAGAAAAACACAAACCGCTCCCCTGGCTCTTATTAAAATAGGATCCGGGCCTTTCCATTGTCTGGTCAAGATGTCCTTCCATTTGACCATCTCTTTTGGCCTGTCAGGCTCTAAACAGTGACGGTCAGCAGCCGAATGGCCCTGACTGTCCAGATTTTTAAAAAATTGAGGGTTATAAGGGAGACCCGTCAGATGGGTCACCTCCATTTGGCGACAAAATTGTTCAAACTTTTGAGAAGTGTAAAAACTTTGCCATGTAATAGGCCAAATATCATTATTCTCCAATAATCAACTTAAATTCTATTTGAAATAAAGAATTAACATTTCATCCAAAATACTTTCAGGATTCTATCTTACAATCCTGTATTAACACTGCAATAATTTCATAATAAGATGTTCTTTACTTATAAATGAAGGATAAATCTACATAAATGATTTCTTTTGCCAAAGGGTTGTTGTGAGCACATGAGTAGCAATAATGTAAACAGCCAACAAATGATCACAGTCCATATACTGTATCTGTTGATAACTAACAGCTTACTCTACTCTCAGCAAAGCTGTTCCTCCTTCATCAGTTAATTGTCAAGGTGAATTAGGACTTGCATCTCCCTTGAGAATATCCAACAGAGGTTTACGTTCTTCTATGGTAAGCTGAAGATGAGGTTTTAGCCAATTAATATCTGTTAACAACTTTTGAGAATCATTAAAAGTAAACCATTTTTTGTATGTGCGCCTGCAAGCCAGAAGATGGCACTAGATCCCACTATAAATGGTTGTGAGCCACCATGTGGTTGCTGGGAATTGAACTCTAATATTTTTAGTTGTGAGTCTAGCCTTTAACGGCAGAACCATCTCTCTAGTCCCAATTATCCATTCTTATTGGAATTTTCTGTGCCACAATCTGTTTAAGATATAACTAAGTTCCCAAATACTGAAAAGATATTGTCTTTGAATCTTTTCTGGAGTGATAAGCACTCTAAAATTTAAAGCTCATTGTATTAGGGCAAAGGCGTACAGAAAAACTCCTTTAGAGAGATCAGCTAACAAAATATACAATGAATAATATACACTGAGAGATTTAAATGTTTAACTTTTCATTATCTCTAACTCCTGGCCCATAAGCTGTTGTGAATTTCTTTTGAGTCTGAGGCTGACACCTCCCTAAGGAAAAAACAAGGCAATAAACAAATTCTAGAAAACACCCTTCTAGGGGCAGGTCAGGACAAAAGGAATGTCTGAAATCCAAGCTCCTGCCTCGCCCACTCTGTCTATAGCCTTAATTTAAATGTAAATGTTTTTAATCTTGGCCTATATCCTGAGGCCTGGCCCAAAGATTATCCTTCCTGCACCAAGGACAAGTTTGTTGTGTAACCTTGGTCACCTGACTGTTGCTCAAGCCTTTGTTCCTGGGACAGTCACTTTAAAAACTATCTAAATTTCCACATTTAAAACATTTTTTATCTTTATGGTTCTGTGCAAGCTATGGCCAGACCCTGATTGTATGAGGGTGCAATTTCATCGCAAAGACGAATGTATCTAAGTCTGTCTTTGCTTGTATGGTCTGAGAGCTGTGTAGGCAGTTCAACCTGATTAACACTGCCTTCACACTGACCTTCTCCTAGAAGCATGTTGAGATCTCAGTCTGCATTGTCTTAATTTAAATGTAAATGTTCTTAATCTTGTTGAAGGCCTAGTGTAAAGATTATCCTTCTAGCAGGCCAACACTGTATCACAACTTGTTTTAAATATTTTTATTTAACTCTACCAGCTGTCTCCTTTTCTATAAACATGGGCGAATCAAAAAAAATCCCAAACTCAAGATTAGAACTGCCAACTGTAGCCAATGGAATACTGGCAGTTTAACTAAATATTTTAAATTTCTTTTGTAACATTAGAGTATAACCATTAATTTTGAGAAGCAAAAGCAAAACCAATTTAAACAAGCTATTTTCTCTAAAATCAAGACCAAGTAGATTACCTTTATGTTACAAAGTTTTGCTGCCAATTCTTATATATGAGTGTATGAAGCAGCTTTTAATCTCATTGAAGAGATACTGTTTTAAAATCTTACTTTTTATACACCTGGTTTCTGAATGACTCTAACCCTGAGTTAGTTTTACGCCAACTTTCTGTTACCAAAGTTGTAAATTTCTAATCACACCCAATAATTTAAGCCAATAGTCTATAACCAAGACATGTAGAACATTTTTATACTTTTAAAACCAATTAGAAACAACAATGAAGTGGCTATGCATCTTATATATTTAAACCAAACAAAATTTGTTGACTTTTCTAGCTGTAATTTCAAGAGAAAAGCACCTTGTCACAGAGATTTTTCTAGGACAAAACAACTCTTAGTTTCCTTATAAAACCCAAAAAGCTACTGGTCTCTTTTAAAAGCAGCTTATGCCAACAATCAATTCCTGGAAAGGCTTTTTCAGCTCAGCTTAACTCTTAGCTACAGGTGTAGGGTAGCTTATCAGCCTCTGCTGTGTGTATTAAGACTGCCTTTAAAACAAAGTTAAACTAGCCCAAGGGTTGGATCAAGCAGTTTTAACGATCTTTTCTTTTGAACATGCAACAAACACAGAACATTTAGACAATGAAACAAAAGACAAACACGTGGACATTGGTGCGCCAAGGACAGACAACAAAGAAGGACATCTAAGGGCTACAGAGAAATTCCGGACGTCTCCCGAATTCTCTTCTGTTTCTAGATGAGCTCTGAAATAGCCTTTTCATTCTTTTTTGTTGACACAGCTCAGAGAGAGGACACCTGTATTTCTAAAACCCTTTCTCTCTCTCTCATATTCAAGATGTAACTTTTCATCTCGTTCATTGGAGATGTAGCAGGCAGCTATTTTAACACCTCAGTACCCTGTTTTTTTTTCTTAGTTTTCCAATTCTTCCTAACCCTGCTCCTCCCACCTGAAGCAGCTCTTTCCTCTTCAGAGGAAGTTAGCTCCTCCGACTCAGAGCCACCAAGCCCCGAGGCCTCCAGCTCCTTTACCGGATAAAGAGGTTTCTTTTCTGGGGCCTTTTCTCCGTTCCTACGTTCCTCTCCCAGGGCGTACTTTCCCTCATCTTTCGCTTCCTCGGACTGTGTGTCTTTGGAAGAGTTTCTTTTCTTAGACATGCCTTTTTTTTTTTCTTTCTGAGCTCTTAAGCGCTTATGCTGCTCTGTTTCTGACCTGCTGGCCTGTAATCCGTCTAGCACTCCCTGGCCAGCCGCTACAGTCGAGTGGCATTTCTCATCCTGCAAAACCAGAAGGAAGAGAACGAACACCGCTAGCACAATAGCGAGAGCTTCTAGAGTTCCTGCCAACTGGGGAGGGAGATGAAATAAATCAAGGCCAAACATGTCTCTCAGAGCTTTACCTTGTCCTGCGGTTCTGGATCTACTCCATGAACAGAGGGTCTTCTCAAACAGCGCCGGCGATGGTGAATTTTTCCCGGCTTTCCGGCACCACTTCTGACGCGCGCCCACCTCGCCAGCAAGGAAGACACGCGGCAACACACTAGGATCCTTCCACAGCAAACATTTATTCCAAATGAACAATGGAGGAAGACAACAGGCCCAGAAAAGGCACTCCTTATATACCCTTAGAGCGGTGTGTTCACCTCTGATTGGCTGCTTACTCGTTGCCCACCAAAACGCCCTGGGATGGGCTTTGACTTTGGTGCGCTTTTACCATAGCACATGCACGGTTTACTTGTTTACTAGGAGGAACACTGGATGCCAGCGCCATCTTGCAATGGCGGATTCTGCCAGCACAAGCCGCGGCTTCCTACACACATCCCTCTCTAAGTCTTAGGCAATATTGGAGAAGAGGATACAGAAAGTATGTAAGAGGCATAAGATAGGGTCAAGGGCTGCAAAATGCCATTCTCTGAACTCCATGAAACTATTGCAATCATTAACTCACAACAGCAGTTACCTGCACTGACCCATGCAAGCATGGTCCTATCAGGCAGGTGCTAACAGTTCTCTACCTATTGCCTCTGAACAGCTATTAACAGATTCTGAGATGGGGAAATCATTCTCTAGTTGTGTACCAAAAACTGAGTCCACCAAGTTCTAGTAAAGAGCACCAGACCCATGGTGGCACAAACTACCCTGGTTAAATTCATCAGGTCACAAACAAAATAAACAGATATGGGTATTAGAGAGATTTATAGGAGGGTGGCAAGTGAATAGATATGGTTGAGCAATGGGAAAGAGTGAGGATAAGAGTGATCAGTATGGGGCTGGAGAGATGGCTCAGCAGTTAGGAGCACTGAGTGCTCTTCCAGAGGTCCTCAGTTCAGTTTCCAGCAACCACATGGTGGCTCACAACTATCTGTAATGGGATCCGATGCCCTCTTCTTGCATGCCTGAAGACAGTGATAGTGTACTTACATACATAAAATAAATAAATCTTTTTAAAAATTTAAAAAAAAAAGAGTGATCAGTAAGCAGTTTACACATGTGTGAACTTGTTTTAAAACAAATTTAATTTAATTTAATTTAATTTAATTTAATTTAATTTAAATTTAATTTAATTTAATTTAAAAGAAAGCCACCAGGACTGGAGAGATGGCTCTGTGGTTAGGAGCGCTTATTGCTCTTGAAGAGGACCTAGGTTCAGTTCCATGCATCCACATTGAGTGGCCTACAGTAATCTGTAACTCTGTAACTCCCTCTGCAGGCATTCATGTGCATGTGGTGCTCACAGGGACACACATTTACACATAAATAGGGAGGGAGGGAGGGAGAGAAAAAAGGAGGGAGGGAAAGAGGTTAGGAGGGATTCACCAGATGTTTTAGCCTGGAGAGCTACAGAAAGATTATTTGGTAGTGAGGTTCTTAGCCCTTTAGGACTCTTGAATATGTCAGTTTGTCACATTATAAATAAAATTGCTGAGAGCTATTTTGTTTCCTCTTTCAAAGTACTTGACTCTCCTTGGTTCAAGAAACCTGATTCCTTGGAAGCAGGTTTGTTTTCATAATTTCCAATCCATTCCTTCTAATCCTACCCACCACCATGCCTTCTTCTTCCATTTTTCTTCAGAAAAGGGCAGACCTTCAATGGATATTAACCAAATACGGCATATTAAGTTTCAGTAAAACTGGACACTTCTCCTCATATTAAATCTAGACAAGGCCAGCCAGTAAGAGAGAAAAGAGGTCCCAAAAGCAGGCAAAAGCGTCAGAGACACCTCTCTACACACAGTGTCAGCAGCCCCACAAGAAGACCAAGCTGTACAACTGTAACATGTATGCAGAGAGCCTAGGTCAGAACCATGAAGGCCCTCTGGTCGTTGATGCAGTCTCCATGAGGAATCTATGAACACAAGATAGTTGATTCTGTGGTTTTACTGTGGTGTCCTTGATCCCTCTGGCTCTGATAATCCTCATTTTCAGCAGGATTCCCTGAGCTCCTCCTAATGTTTGGCAGTGGGTCTCTGCATGTGTTTGCATTACTGGCTAGATAAAGCCTCTCTGGTGGCATTTGGATTATGAACAAATCTATGAGTATAGCAAAATATTATTAGGCATCATTTCATTAACATTTTTTTGCCAGGTATGTTGGGTTCTATCCCAAGTCTCTGAGCCATCCAGCCTCTGGTTTCTGGTCCTTTAGGCAGTGTCAAGGGTGGACTTCCTCTAATAGCATGGATCAGTCATGGTTAGCCACTCCCACGATATCTGTCCCAACTTTATCCCAGCACATTATAATGGCAGGACAAATTGTAGGAAAAACAGTTTATGGCTGTATTGATGTCCTAATCCCTCCAATGGAAGTCTTCCTGATTATAGGAGATGGCCAGTTAAGGTTCTGTAATCCCCCATTGCTATGAATCTTAGGTAGGGTCACCCTAATAGATTCCTGGAATTTAATAGCTTCCAGTTCAATAAATTTTAAAAAGAGAAGTATCCCCATCTAAGGAGACATGGACAGCCCACTCAGACACTGTTTCTGGGAATATAAATTAGTGCAGCCAGAGTGAGTTCTTCCAAAAATGAAAAGTAGAAGTACTATAAGATTCAGAATTATGACATGAAAGGATGAAACTTAGTGCATGCTGGAGATCTGCAAATGCATACTTAATAAGGTACTCAAAACAAGAATCTGATTGTATCCATCAAGAGGTTACGGGACTTAGAAAACAGAAGGGTTGTGTGTATGTATGTATATGTATATTTGTGCCCACACATCACTCCATCATCAAGAAGAAGGAAATCACGTCCTTTCCTGAAAAATAAGCTGTAGCTTTATATCATCATGTTAAAGAAAATAAATCATTAATACTAGTGGGGAAATAGAAAAAATAGAAATTATATATTCTGCTATATACACACAACAGGGTCTTTTACATGTATACACAGAAAGAAATAGAGATTCCTCCCTATTATAGAATACACACTTTCTATAGTATGAGATATATATTTTTAGGTCCCACCCTTACAAATCCCTCCCCTCATTGCTTCCTTCTGTGAAAAGCGAAGCTTCCCCTTGGGTTCTACCCTACCCTGGGACATCTAGTTTCAGCAGAACTGGGCATATCCTCTTCCACTGAGGCCCAACCAGGCAGTTCAGGTAGGGAACAGGGGGACCAATGGCAGGGAAAAGAGACCTAGTCAGCCCTTACTTCTCTTGTCAGGGAACCGATGTGAAGACCAAGATGGACATCTACTGCAAATGTGTAGAGAATCTAGTTCCAGCTTCTGCACGCTCCCTTGTTGTTGGCCCAAGCTCTGGAAGCTCGCATGTTTCCAGGTTAGTTAGCTCTGCGGGTCCTCTTGTGGTGTCCTTGATCCCTCCAACTTGCTCACTTCTATCCCCCACTCTTCCACAAGACTCCCTGGGAAACATCTGATGCTTGGCTGTGGGCCTCTGCATTTGCCTCCATCTACTGCCAAAGGAAGCTTCTCAGGAGATAGTTGTAGCCACCCAGTGGCCACAGACGAACTGGGTTCACCTGAAAGGGGGGCTGGAAAAGAAAAAGATGGAGGGCAAGAGAAACATAGAGCCAAGACAAAGTTTCTGATCAAGGCTCAAAATTTAATACTTAGCACTTTGTATATATAGCAGAAGCCTGGAGAACTCATCCTTTGTTCAGCTGGCAAGCTCAGCAGGCAGTCTATTCTTCTAAGTTCCTGTAGGAAATTGTACATGTACCACAGAAGCACACCTTGCTACAATAGGGCCTCCACCTAGGGCCTATTGTAGCAAGTAAACAAGGTCTTATTCAGCCTGCTCAAGGCTGGGTTAGGGCACAGATAGTTATGCTAGGTTCCTGTCTGCAAACATAGCACAGTATCATTAATAGTGTCAGGGGTTGGTGCTTGCCCATGGAATGGATCTCAAGTAGGAACAGTCATTGGTTGGCCATTTCCTTAGTCTCTGCTCCATCTTTATCCCTGCACATCTTGTAGACAAGACAAATTTAGGATTAAAGGCTATGTGGGTGGATTGATGTTCCCTTCCCTCCTCTGAAGGTTCTTGCTGGTTACAGGAGGTGGCCATTGCAATTTCTATATCTGCCTCTGATAGGAATCTCAGCTAAGGTCACCCCCCATAGACTCCCTGTATCTTCTCCCATTCCAGGCCTCCAGCCAGTCACCAGAGATGCCCTCCGTTTCCATTCTCACTCTCTCTCACATCCTCTCATATCCTGCCCTCTCCCTACACCTGATCGGTATTCCTGCTCCCCTCCTTGTCTCCTCTTCTACCCATTTCCCTGTCTCCATCCACCTCTGATGACTACTTAGTTTGACTGTATGAATGAAATTCAGGCATCCCCCTTTGGGACCTCCTTATTATCCAGTTTCTTTGGGTCTCTGGATTGTAGCATGGTTATCCTGGAGTTTATGACTAATGTCTACTTATGAGTACATATCATATGTGTCTCTCTGGCTCTGGGTTCCTTCACCCAGACCAATGTTCTCAAATCCCATCCATTTACATGCAAAATTCATAATGTCTTTGTTTTTAATACCTGAATAGTATTCCATTGTATAGATATACCACATTTTCTTTATCCACTCTTCAGCTGATGGATATTTAGGATGTTTCCAGTGCCTGCCTATTATGAATAAAATGGCTATGAACATAATTGAGCAAGTGTCCCTGTGGTATAATTGGCCATGTTTTTAGTATATGCCCAGGAGTGGTAAAGCTGAGTCTTTGGATAGAACAGTTTTCTGAGAACAAAGTGATTTCCAAAGTAGTTGTACAAGTTTGCATGCCCACCAGCAATTTGGAAGTGTTTCCACTCCTTTCTGCACATCCTTTATAGCTTGTGGTGTAGAAGTTAGGTCTGATTTTTCCTCCTGAACCCATGCTCCCAGAAATAAGTCTCAGGCTCAAATATATTTACAAATGCCTTGGCCATATATCTAGACTCTTCTCTGACTAGATCAGAACTTAAAATAATCCATTTATTTTAATCTACATTCTGCCATGTGGCTGGTTAGCTGTGCTCAGGTACCATGCATCCATCTTGTTACACTTTCCTGAGCAAATCTCTTGTGCCTCACTCCATCCCAGAATTCTTTTTGTGACCTGGATACCTCACCTCCTATTTGCTATCTAAGCCATAGGTCATCAGATTTATTATTGACAGTTTCCACACCAACACAGACACAAGATATTCTCTCTACAGTTCTCCTTTTTAGTCTAATAAAGGCTCTTTTTCATTCAAATATAAACTAAATAAAATAACAATTATGAAACAATTTTTGAAAACTACTAGATGAAATTTACATTCATAATATCTAATCCATGGTATTTGGCAACTTCAGAAAAAAATTTTATTATCTGTCCTATTTTAGTTTGTTTAAAGTTTTGTACTTAAATTTAATTTCTATCCTAACTTGGATTACCAACCTAAAAACATCTTTTTGAACCTACAGCATCTTCTTATATCCTAAACAACTTACGCTTAATTGTGAGTCTATAACTATCTAATCCTTAACTCCATCAGAGACCTAAGAAGAAAAAATTATTACCAGAGTAAATAGGAAGTCTAGGCAAGTAGCTTCCAAGACTATATAGAAGGCAGACATAGTTGGCTATCTGAATAGTTTCCCAGAATTGTCTCTATAATTTTGGAGCATCTATCTTTAGCCTTCTGGCATACCTCTTGTGAAGCAGGAATTATGAAGGACTTGCATACCCTGTCTTTGTTGAGCTTGGCAGTCAACTTCCCTGGATCTATCCTGTTGACCTGTCTGGACAACATTTTTGTCTATAGTTAAAGCATGGGCATTTTCTTTGCCCAGTTGACAGAAGCCATCTAGGAAAGGCTATGGCAAGAAAGTGAGTTTTCTGGAGATGGCCCACTGTTTTGCATGGCTGTGATGGGTACACTCTGAGAGGCACAGCCCCAGAGACTTCATCCCAGGATTGCTTTTGCTGTTGATATGCCTTTCCTGCCACTACTATGTGCCACTACCTAATGATTCCTAGGCCTCAGACCACCCTATTAAGCAAATTTCCTGCAATTCAACATGAAGACAAACTTTCATGAGTTAATGCTGTTGAGATGAATGAATGACTTTAAAGGATTCCTGATTTGATTCAAATAATTTTAGGAAGAAAGTTTAAAGAGATGGTTTTGAAAAAATTTTAAGTTAGCTTAAAAACAATATAGCAGAAAGCCTTGATTCATAAGCACAAGTAGTTAAGAACGCAGATTCGATAGCCCAAGGCCATCACAAAGAATGCAGAGCTGGAGAAACAAAGGTCAATTGAGTGTTCCGGGAGTTGGCTGACTGTAAAAGATAGAGAGGATGCACAAGGACAAATTCCTGAGAACGAGTGAATAATGAGTTACCCATCTGTTCCCATGATGTTTGACTTAACTTCCTCTGAAAACCCCCCCTTGGGGCCCACCAAACGTTTCAGGGACTTGCGGTCTAAAATTAACCAGATGGTTTTTTGACTCAGATAAGCATCCGCCCCCTGGGTTCCCAGAGAGCAGGAACCAGGAACTGTTCCCCGTGAGATTAGTCTAACCTTTGCCCAAGATCTGCTAGCCCAAATTGCTGAAGTTTGAAACGACCAATCGTGTGTGATCTTGCCGAAATTTCCTGCTCTCCCCGGCCTTTGCCTATATAAACCCTGAGCTTATGAGCTTATGGGTCAACTCCTCTGTCTCCTGCGTGAGATACGTGTCAATTTAGAGCTCCGCCATTAAACTGCCTCATGTGCTTGCAAGACTGTCTCTCGTGTATATTTGGGTATGCACCATCCGAGACTAGAGTGAGGAATCTCCCTATGGGGATCTGTTCAGTTTTAGTTGTTTTGCCAGAAAGATGTAATAAAGTTAAAATCAAGAATAGAATGTGCCCCCTTCTCATAGAATAGTAAGTAAATGCTGTTTTATAAGAAATACAATGAGCTTTCATCAGTTGGGCTAAGAAGTGAAATAGCTTAGGGACAAATTTGTGACCAAAGAAAAGCATTCATTTGGTCCAAGGATGAGGCCACTAGTATATGCTATATTAAAGCAAGGCCATGCAAAATTGTTGCTTTGAACTTATATTGAGCTTATAGAATGAAACATAATAGACATCCTCCTCTAACTTTCATTTTGTGCAACATTTTATCTATGAAATAATTTTTTTCTTACATAGAAAACCTTTTGTCTAAAAAAGTATAAAAAGCTGAAAGCAAAAATAAAGGTTTGATGTAGCCCTTTTCTGCTTCATCCAGTGTGTGTATTTGTGTGTGCCTGACTTTCTTTCTTTCTTTTCCTTTCTCTCTGATTCAGGAAGAGTCAATAAACTATTAGCCTCTTGCCTGGCCAGGAGAGGCCCTTGAGTCAAAGAGTAAAGATCCCAAGTAACTAAATTTCTTTTCGTAATCCCCTGCTGCTATCATCAGGACTCAATTGCCAGAAGCCATCACCATCTGCTTTTGTTCCTAGAACAATAAGAGTTAAAGGCCTGAGGTCATCAGCCTTTGGCCTTCTTCTGATGCTGTGTCCTACCTCAGTACCTGACTGTTGGGTCAGGATCCTGGTACCCAGAGGCTAACTTGCCACAAATGAAGCAACTGCATATGGAGGGTATCATCTTTGATGTGGAATTGGGGTACTGTCAGGAGCAAACCTGTCTCATAGTCAAAAAAGATGTTTTAATAATAAAACAACTTTAAATGCCATATTCTGTGGATTCCTGAGGTTTTTGAACACCAACTACCTATAGTATATCTGAATTTTCAAATACCATTTATCTTTCGCTATTTACTACCAGGATAACACTGAAAAGATCTTATCATAACTAACTAAATTAATATCTAGTATGACCACTAGATTGACTATTAATTTGTACTTTTTATTGGATATTCTATTTATTTACATTTCAGATGTTATTCCTTTTCCCCATTTCGTCCCTCCAGAAACCCCTTATCCCATCTCCCCTCCTGCTACTTCTATGAGGATGTGCCCCCACCCATCCACCCACTCCCCCCCGCCCTAAAATTCCCCTACACTGAGGCATCCAGCCTTCACAGGACCAAGGACCTCCTCTCCTACCAATGCCTGACAAGGCCATCCTCCACTACATATACAGCTGAAACCATGAGTCCCTCCAAGCATGTTCCCAGGCTGGCAGTTTAGATCCTGGGAACTCTGATTGGTTGGTATTGTCACTCTTCCAATAGGGCTGCAAGCTTCTTCAGCCCCTTCAGTTAATTTTTTTTATTTACCCCTAACAATTAGATGTGCTCCACAGACCCAAAGAAGCTAAACAAGAAAAAAGGCCCAAGTGAGGATGCTTGAATCTTACTTAGAAGGGGGAAAATAGTCATAGGAGGCAGAGGGAAGGGGAGACTTAGGAGGGAGGGAGTAAATGGGATGAAGTCAAGACCACATGTGAGGAGAGACAGGAGAGAGGCCTAGAGATCAGGAAAAAGGAATGGAAATCTGTAGCTCCCATGGGTGGCAGGAAATCTCTAGGTAGTCCTAGAGTGCAGGTATGAGGGAGGCTCTCAGGAGTCAATGTGGGTGACCTTAGGTGAGACACCTAACAGTAGGGATACAGAACCTGAAGAGTCCACCTCTTGTAGCCAGGCAGGACTGCCAGTGGAGAGATGAGGACATCAACCTACCCACAAGACTTTTCACCAAAAACTTGCCTGGTATATAAGAATATGGATACATATGGAGCAGACACTAAAGGAATGGCCAACCAATAACTGGGCCAAAATGAGAGCCATCCCATGAGCAAACACCAATCCCTGACACTATTAATGATACTCTGTTATGCTTGCAGACAGGAGCCTAGCGTAACTGTCCTCTGAGAGGCTGTGCCCAGCAGCTGACTTAAACAGATGCAGATACCCACAACCAAACATTGGACAGAGGGTAGGGACTTTTATGGAAAAGCTGGGGGAAGGATTGAAAGCCCTGAAGGGAATAGGAACTCCACAGGAAGATCAACAGACTCAACTAATCTCGACCCCTTGGAGGTCTCAGACACTGAGCCACCAACCAAAGATCATACACAGACTGGAACAAGGCCCCTGACACATACATAGCAGATGTGCAGCTCAGTCTCCACATGGGTCCCCCAACAACTAGAGTGGGAGCTATTACTAAACCTGTTGCATGTCTGTAGAATCCATTTCCCAACAGAGCTGCCTTGTCTGGCCTCAGTTGAAGAGGATAGTCCTAAACCTGCAGAGACTTGATGTGTCAGAGGAGGGGAATACCCAGGGGGGACCCACTCTCTCAAAGGAAAACGGGAAGGGTGATGGGATGTGGGTCCCAGTTCTGGAAGGCTTCCCACGAAGATCTCCTGCCTGGCTGGGTGCAGGGGTTCAGGCCAAGGGGATTGAGTGTGAACAGGGAGAGGGAATTGCCTCCACTGCCTCCGCTGCTGCCTCTACCCGCATCTCTGATGTCGCCATCCAGTTGCTCCCAGGTGCTGCTCCTGTCACTCTGCACTGAGCTGGTCTGAGCCAGTGAAGCTGGCTAGCTAGCAAGGAGCATGGGAAGCATCCTGAAGGCACTTTGGGAGAGCAGATCTCTTCCCAAGTGTTACAGCTCTTGCAACAGAAACTCTCGGACAACGGGATGATTCTCGAACAGCTTTACTTCTCCTGAATATGGTTCTTATATACAGTTTTGGGGTGAGTTCGGATCTGGTAGCAGGTAACTCCTATTGGCTTGGTCTAAAAGCTTGGAGATACCTCATCTACATGTGGGAGAACCTGAGGCACTGTTCCTATGTGACTGATGGCCATAGATCCTTTTGTGGGAGGGAGTATGGTGGGCTGAAGCTGAGTGAGAGGCACCAGGAGGACCAGGAGGACCGCCAAATTCCTACCGTCCCTTTAGGATCTCCAGGGTTCGAAGCAGACTCAACTGGGTACCCCAATGCCTCTAACAGCCCACTACCCCACAATCGGGGAGACACTTTCTGAGGGGAGACAGTGAGAGGGGCAGAGATTGGTAAGTAAATAAATAAATAAATGAATAATACATTTTTTAAAAGAGAGAGTCTCAGAAATATTTCTTTTATGAGCATTGATGCAAAAAGAATAAAATTCTCACAAACCAAACCCAAAAACACATCAAAAATATAATTCACCATGATTAAGTAGACTACTTCCCTGGTATTCAGGAATGGTTCAATATATGAAAATCTATCAACCTAATTTACCATATAAACAAACTAAAAGAAAAAAATCACGTGATTGCTAGGAGCCAAGACTCCCTTCTGCTTGAGAACAAATGTCAGTTAAGTAAACAGCATGAGTTAAGAAATAATTTATTGCCCTCCTGCCAGGGAGAAAATATTAATCAGATAAGCAACTCGAGCTGAGAAATGTTTTAATTGCCTTATTGCTTGTAAGAAAATATTTAGATAAGTAATTTGGGCTAGGAATTCTTGTGGGCTTAGAGAACTTTCCAATTATGGGATGACCCTGGACCCTGACTGTCTGATGACCCTTTTGCCTACCTGCCTTTATAACAGCTACCCGAACAATAAAGTTTAAGCACTTGATCAGACGTTCAGACTGGTGCTTCTTCTTTGTATCTCTTTTTGTCCAATCATTCTTTCACCCCCTTCCCTAGGGTCTCATTGAATCCCCACAGGCCAGGGCACATGATCATCTCATTAGATGCTGAAAAAATCCTCTGACAAAAATTTAACACCCCTCCATATTAAAAGTCTTGGAGAGATCAGAAATACAAGGTACATATGTAAAAATAATAAAAGCAAGCCAATAGTCAACATCAAATTAAATGGAGAGAAACTTAAAAGCAACCCCACTAAAATCAGGGACCCTGGATTGGGATAAAAAATTTCTGCAACATAGATCCACATTCATCACCCTGCACAAAACTCAAGTCCAAGTGGATCAAAGACCTTAACATAAAACAACATACACTGAATCTAATAGAAGAGAAAGTGGGGAATAGCCTTAAATGTGTTGGTGCAGGAGACAATTTCCTAAAAAGAACACCAATGTCTCAGGCTCTAAGATCAATAATTGATATATGGAACCTCATGAAACTAAAAAGCTTCTGTAAGGCAAAGGGCACTGTCAAAAGGACAAAACTGCAACCTACAGATTAGGAAAAGATCTTCACTAACCTTACATACAACAGAGGGCTAATAGCCAAAACATATAAGAAACACTCAAGAAATTAGATTCCAACAAACCAAATAACCCACTAAAAATGAGGTACAGAGCTAAACAGAGAATTCTCAACAGAGGAATCTTCAATGTCCAAGAAGCACTTAAAAAAATGTTCAACATCCTTAGTCATCAGGGAAATGCAAGTCAAAATAAACTTGAGATTCCATCTTACACCAATCAGAATGGCTAAAATCAAAAACTCAAGTAACAGCACATGCTGGCTAGAATGTGGAGAAAGGGGAACACTCTTCTATTGCTATTGAAATTGAATACTTGTAAAACCACTCTGGAAATCACTCTGGCAGGGATGGTTCAATATATGAAAATCCATCAATTTAATCCACCATATAAACAAACCAAAGGGAAAAAAATCACATGATCATCTCATTAGATGTTGAAAAAGCCTCTGACAAAAATTGAGAAATTCTCAGAAAATTCTTAGAATTTCTCAGAATATTGGAAATAGTTCTACCTAAAGACTCAGCTATATTGGTAAATCTTGGATGTATACCAAAGGATGTTCCATCATACCACAAAGACGTATGCTCCACTATGTTCATAGCAGCTTTATTTGAAATACCCAGAATCTGGAAGCAACCAGATGTTCATCAATCGAAGAATAGGTACAAAAATGTGGTTCATTTATACAATGGAGTACTATTTGGATATTTAAAACAAGGACATAATGAATTTTACAGGAAAATGGATAGAACTAGAATATCATCCTGAGTGAGGTAACCCAGACCCAAAAGGATTTGCAGAATATGTATTCACTGATAAGCGGCTATTAGCCCTACCTAAAGTTCAGAATACCCATGATATACCCCATGTTCCCAATAATGTTAAACAAGAAGGGAGACCCAAGTGAAGATGCTTGAGTCCCACTTAAAAGGAAAAACAAAATAGCTATGAGAGGCAGAGGAAGAGAGGGAACTGGATGGTAGAGGGTGGGGGGGCAGGATCATGTGTTGGAAGAAACAAGAGAGAGGCTCAGAAAACCAGGGGAATGAGTGGATATCTGCAGCTTCTGGGGGTAGGGAGTGGGAGGCTGGGGAATGTGGGGTTTCTCTAGGAAGTCCCAGAGACCTGAGATAGGAGACAATGGGGAAATGGGATCTGAAGAGACCATCTCCTATAGCCAGACAGGACTCACCATCAGTGGAAGGAAAAGGATACCAACCCACCCACAAAATTTTTGACCCAAAATTTGTCCTTTCTAAAAGAAATTCAGGGACAAAGATGGAGCAGAGACTAAAGTAATGGCCAACCAATAACTGGGCCAACTTGGAATCCATTCCATGGGCAAGCACAAATCCCTGACATTATTAATATACTCTGTTATACTTGCAGACAGGAGCCTAGCATAACTGTCCTCTGAGAGGCTGTACCCAGCAGCTGTCTGAAACAGATGAAGAATGAAGATACAGCCAAACACGAGTCAGAGATTGGGTCTCTCTCTCTCTCTCTCTCTCTCTCTCTCTCTCTCTCTCTCTCTCTCTCACACACACACACACACACACACACACACACACACACACTAATTATTTTATTTACTTAGATTTCAAATGTTGTCTCCTTTCTGGGTCTCCCTTCTGCAAACCTCACACCCATAATCCATCCCCTTTCTCACTCCTGCCTGACCCTCTAGCATCCCCTTTACTGGGGCAGCAAACATCCACAGGACCAAGTTCCTCCTCTCCCAATTATGCCAGATAAGGCAGTCCTCTGCTACATATGTAGCAGGAGCCATGGACTGACTCATTTATACTCTTTGGTTGGTAGTTTAGTCCCTGAGAGTTCTAAGGGGTCCGGTTAATTGATACTGTTGTTCTTCCTATGGGATTGCACTTCCCTTCAGCTCTTTCAGTCCTTCCCCTAACTCTTCCATTGGGGTGCCCAGGCTCAGTCCAATGGTTGGCTGTGAGTATCTGCATCTATTTTAGTCAGATGCTGGCAAAGCCTCTCAGAGGAAAACTATACCAAGCTCCTGTCTGCAAGCACTTAGCATCAGCAATAGTGTTGGGGTTTGGGTATCTACGGATGGGGTGGATCCCAAGGTGGGGCAGTCTCTGGATATCCTTTCCTTCAATCTCTGCTCCATATATCCTACCCCCATTTCCTTTAAACAGGAACAATTCTGGAGTAAAGATTTTGGCATGGGTGGATTGCCCCTCCCTTAAACTGAATCTGTAGATTGCTTTTGGTAAGATTTATAGATTGCTCACACACACCTTTAGTGATCACACACCTTTAATCCCAGCACTTGGGAGGCAGAGGCAGACGGATTTCTGAGTTTGAGGTCAGCCTGGTCTACAGAGTGAGTTCCAGGACAGCCAGGGCTACACAAAGAAACCCAGTCTCGAAAAAACAAAAAACAAAAAAAAAAAAGATTTATAGATTGCTTGTGTTAATCCTACCAATACATGAGCATGGGAGATCTTTTATCTTCTGAGATCTTCTTTGATTTCTTTCTTCAGAGACTTGAAGTTGTTGTCATACAGATCTTTCACTTACTTGGTTAGAGTTACACCAAGATACTTTATACTATTTGTGACTATTATGAAGGGTGTTGTTTCACTAATTTCTTTCCCGGTCCATTTATCCTTTGAGTAGAAGAATTTGTTTGAGTTAATATTACATCTAGCCACTTAGCGAAAGTTGTTTATCAGGTGCAGGAGTTCTCTGATAGAATTTTTGGGGCCTCTTATGTATATCATACCATCTACAAATAGTGATAGTTGACTTCTTCCTTTCCAAATTGTATCTCTTTGACCCTCTCTTATTGTCTAATTGTTCTGGCTAGAACTTTGAGTACTATATTGAGTAAATAGGGAGAGAGTGGGCAGCCTTGTCTTGTCCTTGATTTTAGTGGACTTGTTTCAAGTTTCTATCCATTAAATTTGAAGTTGGCTGTTGGTTTTCTGTATACTGCTTTTATTATGTTTAGGTATGTGCCTTGAATTCCTGATCTTTCCAAGTCTTTTAACATGAAGATGTGTTGTATTTTATCAAAGGCTTTTTTTAGCATTTAATGTGATAATTATGTGATTTTTTTTCTTCATATTCTGGATCACATTGATGGATGTCCATATATTGAACCATTCCTGCATCCCTGGGTTGAGCCTACTTGATTGTGGGGAATGATTTTAATGTGTTCTTGGGTTTAGTTTGGGAGAATTTTATTGAGTATTTATGCACTGATATTCATAAGCAAAATTGGTCTGAAGTTCTCTGTTGGGCCTTTATGTGGTTGAGGTAGCAGTGTAACTGTGGCTTCATAGAACAAATTAGACACTGTTCCTTCTGTTTCTATTATGTGGAATGGTTTGAGAAGTATTGGCATTAAGTCTCCTTTGAAGGTCTGATAGATTTCTGCACTAAAACTATCTAATCCTGGACTTTTCCTGGACTTTTAATGACTGCTTCTGTTTCCTTAGGTGTTATGGGACTCCTTAGTTTATCTGGTCCTGATTTAATTTTGGTACCTGGTATCTGTCTAGAAAATAATCCATTTCATCTAGATTTCCTAGTTTTGATGAGTATAGACTTTTGTAGTAGGATCTGATGATTTTTTTTTAATTTCCTCAGTTTTTGTTGTTATGTCTCCCTTTTTGTTGCTGATTTTGCTAATTTGGATACTGTCTCTGTGCCCTTTAGTTAGTTTGGCTAAGGGTTTGTCTATCTTGTTGATTTTCTCAAAGAATCAGCTCCTAGTTTTGTTGATTCTTTGTATAGTTCTCTTTGTTTCTAATTGGTTGATATCACCCGTGAGTTTCATTATGTCATGCCATCTACTCCTCTTGGGCGTGTTTGCTCCTTTTTGTTCTAGAGCTTTTAGATGTGCTTTTAAGTTTCTAGTGTAGGATCTCTCCAGTTTCTTTATGAATGCACTCAGTGTTATGAATTTTCCTTTTAGCACTGCTTTCATTGTGTCCCATAAGTTTGGAACATGCCTTCATTTTTGTTAAATTCTAGAAAGTCTTTAATTTCTTTCATCATTTCTTCTTTGACCAAGTTATCATTGAGAGTTGTTTAGCTTCCATGTGCATGTGGGCTTTCTGTTGTTTTTGTTGTTATTGAAGACCAGTTTTAGTCAATTTTTGAGAAGGTACTACAATGTGCTGAGAACAAGGTGCATTCTTTTGTTGTAAGGTGAAATATTCTGTAGATATCTGTTAAATCCATTTGGTTCATAACTTCTGTTAGTTTCATTGTGTTTCTGTTTAGTTTCTGTTTTATGATCTGTCTATTGCTGAGAGTGGGGTGTTGACATCTACCACTACTATTGTGTGAGGCTCAATGTGTGTTTTGAAGTTTAGTGACATTTCTTTTACAAATGTGGGTGCCCTTGCATATAGTGCATAGAAGCTCAGAAATGAGAGATAATCTTGGTGAATTTTTCCTTTAATGAATATGAAGCATCCTTCCTCATCTCTTTTGATAACTTTTGGTTGAAAGTCTATTTTACTAGATATTAGAATGGCTACTCCAGTTTGTTTCTTGGGACCATTTGTTTGAAAAATCTTTTTACCCAGCCTTTTACTCTAAGGTAGTGTCTGTCCTTGTCACTAAGGTGTGTTTTCTGTATGCAGCAAAATGCTGGGTCCTGTTTACTTATCCAGTCTGTTAGCCTATGTCTTTTTATTGTGGAATTGAGTCCATTGATGTTGAGAGATATTAAAGACCAATGATTGTTGGTTCCTGTTATTTTTGTTGTTAGAGGTACTATTGTGCTTGTGTGGTTCTTTTCTTTTGGGTTTGCTATGAGATGATTAATTTATTGGTCACAGACATACCCCATACCAGGTACCAACTTCTGTCTTGAGGTCTTATTGCT
The DNA here is from genome assembly GCF_004785775.1 of Grammomys surdaster. Classification (NCBI taxonomy): domain Eukaryota; kingdom Metazoa; phylum Chordata; class Mammalia; order Rodentia; family Muridae; genus Grammomys; species Grammomys surdaster. Next base: position 1,084,032 of record NW_021620131.1, on the reverse strand, counting down.
ATGAAGAGACACCATGATCAAGGCAACTCTTATAAAGGAAAACAATTGAGATTGGCTTACAGTTTCAGAGTATTAGTCCATTATTGTCTGTTGGGCTGACTGTCTGCCTTGTTGCTGGGGGTGTTACTGCTGCTCAGGAGAGGCAAAACACAATCTGTGAGAGGGGTCTCCTAGTGTCCTTCTCCACAGAATGAGAGAAATAAATTCCAAGAATCTCTGGTCTGGCCAAAAGGAAAGGTTCTAAGGAGCTCTGGTCTAGCCAGAATGGCCAAAGTGTTATAGCTCTCTGAAGGGAAGCCCATGCAGGGCAGGTAGCCAGGATCTCTCCCACTATCATAGCAGTACCAACGTCAGCAGGAGCAGTGGTTGCAGCCCACAAGCAGCAGAAAATCACAGCTGGAGCTACTAGGCAAACAGGCAGCTGGAAGTAGCTAATATCAACAGCTAAGGCAAGTAACTGCAGATAGCCAGGAGCTACAGCAGCAAGTGGTGGTAATGGAGGCATGAGCCAAATCTACCAAGGTGCAGTGATGGACACTTTGGGAGAGAAAACTCTTCCCCAGAGAATTGCAGCTCAATAAAACAATCACTCATGTACTTTATTCCATGTGGATAGAGACCTTATAAACATTTTGAGAGTAGGGTGGGATCCAGGGGTACATGGTTCCCATTGGCTCGGTCTTACATGTTTAAGACACTATATTTGCATGGTGAGGGACTCCAGGTGTTTTCCCTCCATGGGGTGTCAGCTTCCAGAACAAGTAGAGCTTGGCAGGGAGCTGGCCCCATACCTACAATCTCAATTCTGAAATTTTCCAGGGTTTGGGCTTGCTCAACCTTACCAGTTTTTCTGTCTGGTGGCACAGTCCACTTGCCCCACAATTATCAAGGCAGGAAGGATGGCAGCATAGAGGCAGACATGGTGCTGAAGGAGGGGCAAAGAGTTCTATATTTTGATCTGAAGGCTGCAGAATAACATGTGTCCCATACTGGGCATAGCTTGAGCATATGTATGACCTCAAAACCTACCTCCAGAGTGACACACTTGCAGTGTTTTCTGCTGCATTTGATGTGTGATGTATGCATGTGCATGCATACATAAAATAAAATGTGGGTAGAGATCAGGGGACAAGCTTAGGTCCTCAATTTCCACCTTTTTAAAGACAAACTCTATTTTATTTGTCTTATACATTCATATACACATTCTAGGTTAGATGGATCATGAGCTTCTGGATATTCTCATGTCTCTGCCTCCCATTTTGCTGTAGAAGTACCAATATTACAGAAATATACCACTGCATCCAACTTTTCATGGACTCTGAAGAAATGAACTCAAATCCTTGCATTTGCGTGAGAAGTGCCTCATCTACTGAGGCAGCTCCATAGTACCACATTTAATATTCGTTTCAAACATTTCTCTCATCTGGTTACATGGCATTAACTTTCTTCATTAGTCATTACAGGCATGAGTCTGTGACCCTGAGGCTGGCTGTCATGAGATGTTAATGTAAAGGGGGGACACTCACACTGACATCTTCTATATAATGCTATTTGAGAAGGGATATGCATAAACTGATTTCTTCACTATGAGCAAGGCACACAATGAATACCAGTGTTGCCTGATGCTATAGTTTGGGTTTCCATTGCTGTGAAGAGACACCATCAAGGCAATTCTTATACGAATGACATTTAATTTGTGCTTTCTTATAGGTTCAGAGGTTCAGTCCATTTTCATCAAGGCAGGAGCATGGCAGCATCCAGGCAAGCATGGCTCAGGAGATACTGAAAGGTCTACATCTTCATCTGAAGACAGCTAGGAGAAGACTGGTTTCCACATGGCTGAGAGGAGGGTCTCAAAGTCCACAACCACAGTAACACAAAGCCACATCTCCTAACAATGCTGCTGCCTGGGCCAAGTATATTCAAATCACCACACCAAGATTTCAGTATTATTTTGATGCTCCAGTTCTGAGTGCAACATGGGACACCACAAGACAGCTCTTAGCTTCTAAAGTTTCTCTCCCTCTCCTTATTTTTTCTGACCTTGAACATTTTAAGGAGTGTGTAGTGGGATATTTCCCCCACTACATTTTACAATAAACTCGGTAATTTGGGAGGAGCTAATGTGGGAGGAGTAAGGAGAGGAAGAGAAGAGGAGGAGCTACAAGGAGAAGAAGAGACGTAGGAGCCACAGAAAACCACACATGCATCAAGGATAGTCCTGGGTAACAAATTTTATCTAAGGTTAGGTATTGGGTAACAACTCAAATTGTGTGAGCATCTTGTTAATTGAGCATTTCTAAATATATAAAGCCTTTGGATAATAATTAAGCTTTAGAATCTCATTTCTACCAAGGTATCATGTGGATGGAGGTTATTGTCTGGGGTTCAGCTAAGCTTTGTGGAGACAGCGTGGTGGACTGGCTTATATCTAGCCACCACAATGGTGTCTTGTGGGTGTCAGGGCTGGTGCATCTGGCTCATCTGAGCCAAGCAGCCGATGCTGCTCTTGGCCTCAGGCCTTGTCTAGTCAGGAACATGGCAGCCCCATAAGAATAAGCCAGATTGGGTGCTGCCATTTTAACTATTACCCTCAACAGGAATGTATCCTTTTTAATACTTTTATTTTTGAGATGAGGATATAATTATGTAATTCTCTCCTTTACTCCATCCAACTCTCCCAAATACTCTTTTCAAATTAATGGCCTCTTTTTTCATTATTCTTACATATACATTATGTATATAAACTGCTCAGTCTGTATAATGTCACTCATATGTGTGTTTCCAGGGGTGACCAGTTGGGATTAGATAAACAAATGGTGTGCTTTTTCCTGGAGAAGACTATTTCGTCTGGTCTTAGCATTCCTCAGTTGCCTGTAGTTCTTCGCATAGGGTTGAGGTCTTGTAGGCTTTCTGTCCTTGTCTATTATTGCTGTCCTTGTTCAGCTCATGTTTAGCCAGTCATGTTGATGAGTTTTTTATGGGTATAGTTTCTGAGATTACTAGGAAGTATAGTCTCACAGTAAATTCCCTGATTCTCTGGCTCTTGCACTTTCTCCCCCCTCTACCACAATGTTCCCTGAGCCTTAGGTACACAGGTTGTTTTATAGTTGTATTTATTGGGACAGACTTCACAACTCTGCATGCTGAATGGTTGTGGTTTTCTGTAATAAACTCTGTCTGTTGCAAAGAGAAATTCCCTTGATAAGGGGTGAGGACTATACTTCCCTGTGGGTATGAGAACAAACATTTAGAAGGTAGTTAGGGACTATGCTGGTTTAGTAAAGTGGTGGTTGTGGATTCTCCAAGATCCATGACTTCACTAGCCCTGGACAGTTAACAAAAGTTTTCCATACAAGACATGGTTTCTCTCTTGTTCAGCTTGTTTTTCAAGTCCAATTAGAGAGCTACTAATTACTTAAAGGTGAATCTGATTGGATATTTTTATTTGGCTCCAGGAAAATAGTTTCTTTCTTAATTTTCTTTTTGACCCATTAGTAATTCATTCAGTAATAAGTTGCTAAATCCTCATGAGTTTCACATTACTAGAGATTTGTTTGCTGTCAATTTCAAGTTTTGTTGCACTGTGATCACAATAAGTGATTTCAATCCTTCTGAATTTGTAAACATTTATTTTGTATCCCAGAATGTGGTCAACTTTAGAAAAGCTTCCATGCACTACTGTGTATAATACTGCTGAGTATTCTTTGATAGTTGGGTGAAATATTCTGTGGCTATCTGTTCAGTACATTTGATGTATGATTTATATTAATTATGAGGTTCTTCTGTTTAATTTTTTTCCAGGTGACCTACCTATTGGAGGACTTGGAGTATGAAAATGACCTACTGTTAATGGATTGATGCTAATTGACCACATTAAATCTAGGCATATACTTCTAATGAAATTGGTCACCACACAGTTTAATAGATATATATTTAGGATAGTAATGTCTTCTTGGTTAACTGTCCCTTTAATTAAAGTATCCCTCTCTAGCACTTCTGATTAGATTCATTTTGAAGTCTATTTTGTCAGATATTAGGGTAGCAACTCTTGCTTGTTAGCTGGTTTCAATAGATTAGATTAATTTTGTCCATGATTTTACTCTCAGATGCTGCCTATCATTAAAGCAAAGGTATGTTACTTCTAGACAATAGATATATGGGTCTTGTTTATTCGTGCATTCAGTCAGCCAGTGTCTTTTGAGTGGAAAACTGAGACCAACAATGCAAGTTATTGATGAAATGAGTGTGTTAGCTATGGTCATCATGTTGTTGATTTTTGTGCTGTTATGTTCCCAATGGTACTTGGTGTTTTGACAATTATAGGCTATGGCTATAGGTTATGGCTATAATCCTATAGGCTATAAGATTGATTTCCAGAAAACACCAATCAAGCAATAGCAAAAGCAGCAAATGCAACAGTAAGAACCAGCAGCAGCAGAGGAAGCAGCAGTTACCTCCCAGCCTTCTCCAGGCTCTGGCTTTTATACCCTCTCAAGAGTCCCCACAATTCCAACATAAACTATCTGCAGCTGGCAAAAATCACACACACACACACACACACACACACACACACACACACACACCTGGAGCATGAGACGAATCATAATTAGTGACTGTGGACAATCCAAACCAGTCCATATCCCACATCTGGAATTAAAACAGAAACATAATCACATAACATAACTGGTTTTTTTTTTAAAGAAACTAAAATTCCCACTACAATAGGTCCTGACTTTGGGACCCAGGCTAGATCTTGTTGATTTACGAGTAGGCATGGATGTAGAGATGAGTGAATTTCACCTGGCTGGAACTTGACAAAGAATATTGGAGATGTGGTTGAGTGGAGAGATTAAATGTAAAGCACCCTTCCTTCCTTAAGTTGATTTTTGGTAAATAAATTAAAAAGTTAATCTATTAACCAATTTGTCACTTCAATATCTTCTGAAGCAAAATGCTGTGTGTGTGCATGTATGTGAGAGAGGAGAAAGAGAGAGAGAGAGAGAGAGAGAGAGAGAGAGAGAGAGAGAGAGAAAATGTAGAGTTCAAATGTCAATGTCAGATTTTTTTTATTACTCTTTTGTTTTTTAACTTTGAGACAAGGTCTCTCATTGAACCTGGATCTCCATGATTCAGTAGACTGGCTAGTCAATGATCTTCAGGAATCCACCTGCCTCTGCCCATCTCCAGCACCAAGGTTTCAGATGTGCACCCTTGCACCAAAATTATGTGGGTGATGGGGACCTAAATTCAGGTCCTTATATAGCAGGCACTTTACCAAATTAGCTATCTCCCAGCACAGACAAAAATGGCACTCTTGTCACATTCCTTGATTCAGGGTAAACATAACGTGAACCCTGGGATGTGACTAAGCTCCGTGTCTCTCCAAATGATTATGACCATCAAATCAAGTTTTTGACAAGAGATTGAACAGCATCAGAAAATCCACTTGGTTCCCACACATATAACCTGCAGTAACATTCCCATCTAAATCACGTATTCCTCCATCCCTTTCCCACCATTAAACTGTAAACTAAAATAAATACTTCTGCCCCTAAGTTGTCTCATATTTGGCCACAGTGAGGAGAAAAGTAAATAGCACAATCATAACATAATAAAAAGCAGAAAAATGATGGCCCAGATGCAGTTGATTGATCTGGGTTTCTGACTTTCAGAAAAGTAAGCTAAGTGAAATTCTTTCTTTAAAATGTACACAATATTGAGTATTATCTTATAGCAATTGAAAGTAGACTAAGATAGAAAACTGTTCATGATGCCAGGTAAGCTACCTTATATCTGAGTGTTGTCTGGCAACACTCAGAAGGCAGAAAAAGGCAGATCTATGTGAGTTCAAGGCTAACCTATATAATGAGTTCCATGCCAACAAAGACTACATGATGGGAGGAGGGAGTTCATGCATGAAGTAGATAGAATATTGCCATGTATGCCTGACAATGTGAAAGCCACGTTGTAGCCAGTTTGTGGATATAACTGCAAATGGTTCTGAAAAGTATACAGGAGAAAAAGCCTAGAATATTATAAACTAATTGTGATAGTTAACTTTCTGGTGGCTGCAACAAAATACTTTACAAAAGCAATTTAAGGAGCAAGGAGTTTCTTTGGGTTCACAGTTATCAGGTACAGTCCACCCAGGCAGAAAAGTCATAGCAGCAAGGGCTTAAGGTAGCTCTTCACACTATATCTGCAGTCAGGAAGCAGAGAGAGATGGATGCTGGGGTTTAAACTACTCTTTCATTTTCATTCAGTCAAGGGCCTACCTCCATACAATGTTGCCACCCACATTCAGAATGAATCCTCTCATTTCAGTTAACTCAGTCTAGAAACTGGATCACAGGCAAGCTCAAATCTTTGTCTCCTATGTTATTCTAGGCCCTGTGAAGCTGACCATCAGTGTTTATCATCAAAATGAGAATCAATGATTTTGATTAAAACTTAGCTGAAGACAAAATGAGCAGAAACCCCTGGAACAAACATTATTTAAGTGGCCCTGACCACAGCTGGTAGAAATATGAACAATAGTGTGTGAAAGTGACTCATTGTTAAAGTGTTGCTGTATGTATGACCCCCTATGTTCAATCCTCAGCAACACTGACAAAGGAGCAAGGAAAAGAGTCATAGACACTTCTGGTCAAAATACATTGTACTCATGACCTCACAGCAGCTATGGTTATAGCAGTTGATGGGGGCCATCAACATATGTGGTGGTTTGAATATGCTTGTCCCAGGGAGTAGCCATATTTGAAGGTGTAGCTTTGTTGGAGGAAGTACAGTCTTGTTGGACGAAGTGTGTCACTCTGAGCATGTGCTTTAAGGCCCTTGTTCTAGCTGCCTGGAATTCAATCTCCTTCTGTTTGCCTTTGGATGAAGATGTAGAACTCTCAGCTCCTCCAGCACCATGCCTGCCTGGATGCTGTCATGTTCCCACCTTGATGATAATGGACTGAACTTCTGAACCTGTAAGCCAGCCCCAATTAAATGTAGTCCTTTATAAGAGTTGCCTTGGTCATGGTGTCTCTTCACAGCAATGGAAACCCTAAAACAACATGCCAACATGGATGAAACTCCACTCCTAAGAGGCATTGGTAATTAATGTTTGCTGGTGAGGAGGTGGCATTTTTCTTTACTGGCACACAGTCACTAGTAAGAAATCAACTTTTCTAAGTTGTACATGTTGTACACATGTACATGTGTACATGTTGTACACATGTTTCTGTACAATCAACCCTAATTAAAATTGTCACTTTGTTTACTTTTAAAGACATAAGAGTAGAAGGGGGCTTGTTTGAAAGAAGAAGAGATTCAGAAGGAATGAAAAGATAAGAGAGGGAAATGGAGAGTAAATTTGGTCAAAATACAGTATATACATGTATAAAATTATCACGGAATAAATATATAAAATCTGCACAAATTAAACCCATGAACACCCATATCTGAAAAGAGCAAGGGATCACGAGGCCCCTTACTCATTCCTGAGACTCTATAGGAAATTAACAGTTTTTAAAGGAGGGAGAGACATTTTCTTCAGTGGTGTAGCCACTGGTAAGATGCCTGTGCTCCTTTAAATAGTCCCTCACCCATGCTCCTACAGTTAACCCTAAGTGAAACTCACTGAGGCACCAAAAAAGACATGGAATTTTAAAGGTGGGCAAGAAGGAGATCAATAGGAGTGGGTGGGAGACAATATCTAGTAATTATCAGTGAATATGATCAAAGTATAATACATATATGGCTAAAAATATAATGACAACCACTTATCGTGTACAGTTAGTATATATGCTAATGAATACAAATTTAAGAGGCTCACAGAAGGCTTAGCAATTAAAAGTGTATACTGATCTTGCAGAGAACCTGAGTTCAGTTCCAGGAACCCATATTGGACATCCTTTAATTAAATCTCTAAGACATTTGATTCCATCTTCTGGACACTGAGCTACTGTACTCAATGTGTACATGCCCACATGAAATCACATATAGACATAATTTTTAAATGATTCATTGAGGTTCTAGGTCCCCACTGTTAGTCATCTTGGGTAGGTCACCAGCATTTACTCCTGGGAGCCTTCCCATCCCAGGTCTCTGGGACTTCATGGAGAATCTCTCAACTCCTGACATCTGTAGATTTCCATTCATTCTCCCCAGGTCCTCTGGGTCTCTCTCCTGTTTCTCCCTACACATAATCCTGCCCATAATTCCCTTCCCCTTCCCTCTCCCACCCAGGTCCCTTCCTCTCACTGCCTCCTATGACTATTTTGTTCCCCCTTCTAAAAGTGATTCAAGCATTCTCACTTGGGTCTTCACCAAACCAACCACAAAACTTTTGATCCAAAATTTCACCTGTCTAAAAGAAGTTCAGGGAGAAAGAAGGAGCAGAGACTGAAAGAATAGCCAACCAATAACAGGTCCTACTTGAAACTCATCCCATGGGCAAGCACAAATCCCTGACATTATTAATAATATTCTTATGCTTGCAGACAGGAGCCCAGCATAGCAGTTCTCTGAGAGGCTCTACCCAGCAGCAGACTGAAACAGATGCAGAGACCCACAGTAAAACACTTTTAACATGAAGTTGGGGACTCTTATGGAAAAGTTGGGGAAGGATTAAAGGGGGAAGGTTCCTGATGGGAACCCCATAGGAAGAACAACAGAGTCAAATAACCCGGACCTCTGGAAGCTCTGAGACTGAGCCACCAACCAAAGAACACACACAGGCTAGAACAAGGTCCACAGTCATATGTAACAGACATGCAGCTCACTGTACTTGTCAGCCCCACTACGACTGGTGTAGAGGCTTTCCATAAAGCTGTGGCATGACTGTGATATCCATTCCCCAACAGGGTTACCTTTTCTGGCCTCAGTGGGAGAGGATGTACCTACTCTAGCAGAGACTTGATGCACCAGGGTTGGGGACTATCAGGGCCCCAATCTCTCAGAGGAAAATGGGAGGAGTGGGAGAGAGTCTCTGTGAGTGGAGGACCAAGAGGGTGCAGCATTTGGGGTGTAAACAAATAAACAAATATAAATTTAACAAAATGCTCACAAACTGAAAGAATCGAGAAACACATCAAAAACCTCATTCATCATGATCAAATAGGTTTCATCCCAGGGATGCAGAGATGGTTCAATATACAAAAATCTATGAACATAATCCACTATAAAAAACAATCTGAAAGGAAAAAAATCACATGCAGCTCAAATTAGATGCTCAAAAAGCCTTTGACAAAATACAACACTCCTTCATGTTAAAAGTCTTGGAGAGATGAGGAATACAAGGCATACCTAAACATAAAAAAAGCAATATACAGCAAGCCAATAGTCAACATCAAAAACACAGAGAGAAACTTAAAGCAATTTCATTAAAATCAGGGGACAAGACAAGGCTGCCCATTCTCTTGCTATCTATTCAACATAGTACTTGAAGTTCTAGCTAGAGCACTATGAGAACTAAAACAAATCAAGGGGATATAAATTAGAAAGGAAAAAGTTAATATATCGCTATTTGAGGATAATATGATAGTATATATACATGACCCCCAAAATTCTACAAGAGAACTCCTATAGCTGATAAACAACTTCAGCCAAGTGGCTGGATACAAAATTAACTCAAAAAAATCAGTAGCGTTCCTTTATACAAATGATAAACAGGCCAAGAAAGAAATTAGGAAAACAACAGCCATTACAATAGCCATAAACAATATAAAATATCTTGGTGTAACTCTAACCAAGCAAGCAAAAGATCTATATGACAAGAGCTTCAAATCACTGAAGAAAAAAAAAAACAAGGACGCTATTAGAAGACGGAAAGATCTCCTATACTGATTAATAAGTAGAATTAACATAGTGCAAATGGCCTCATACCAAAAGCAATTTACAAATTCAATGCATACCCATAAAAATTTCAACAGGATTAATTACAGACCTTGACAGAACAATTCTCAACTTCATATGAAAAAAAAAACAGGATAGCCAAAACAATCCTGAACAATAAAATAACTTCTGGAGGTATCATCCTTGACCTCAAGCTGTATACAGAGCAATAGTGACAAAAAAAAAAAAACCCCACATGTTATTGGTATAAGAACAGACAGAATGATAAATGGAATCAAATCAAAGACCCTAAAATAAACCCACATACCTATGGACACTTGATTTTTGACAAAGAAGCCAAAACTATACAATGGAAGAGAAGAAAGCATCTTCAGTAAATGGTGTTGGTCTAACTGGTAGTCTGCATGTAGAAGAATGCGAATAGATCCGTATCTATCACCCAGGACAAAACTCAAGTCCAAGTTAATCAAAGACCTCAAAGTAAAACTGGATACACTAAATCTAATAGAATATAAAGTAGGGGATAGCCTTGAACTCATTGGTACAGGAGACAATTTCTTAAACAGAACAACAATGGCTCAGGCTCTAAGATCAACAATTGATAAATGGGACCACATGAAACTGGAAAGGCTTCTGCAATGCAAAAGATACTTTCATCAAAACAAAATGGCAGACTAAAGAGTGTGGAAAGATCTTCACTAACCCTTCATCCAACAGAGGCCTAATACTCATAATTTATAAAGAATTCATAAAGTTAGACACCAATAACCCAAATAACACAAATTAAAAATGGGATACAAAGCGAAACAGAGAATTTTCAACAGAGGAGTCCTGAATGGCCAAGAAACAGTTAAATAAATGTTTAAAGTTTAGTCACCAGGGAAATACAAATCAAAATGACTCTGAGATTCCATCTGACACCCATCATATTGGCTAAGATCAAAACTCAAGTGATAGCACATGCTGGGCGTGAAGCAAGGGCAACTCTCCTCCATTGCTGGTGGGAGTGCAAACTTTGGAAATCAATATTGCAGTTTCTCAGATAATTGGGAATAGTTCTACCTCAAGACCCAGTTATAACACTCCTGGGCATATACCGAAAAAATGTCCCACTAAACCACAGGGACACTTATTCAACAATGTTCATAGCAGCTTTACTAATTATAACTAGAAACCGTAAACAAACTAGATGTCCTTCAACTGAAGAATGGATAAAGAAATGTTGTATAGCTACACAAGGGAATACTATTCAGCTATTAAAAACAAAGACATTGTGAATTTTGTAGGCAAATGAAGCAACTTGAGAATATCAACCAAGACCCAAAAGGACACACATGATATGTTACTTACTTATAAGTCAACCATAAAATATAAGATACCCATACTACAGTTCACAGATCCAAACAAGCTAAATAGGAAGGAAGCCTCAAGTGAGAATGCTAGAATCTCACTCAGAAAGGTGAATAAAATAGTTGTAGGAGGCAGACGGAGGAAGGGAACTGGGTAGAAAGGCAGATGGAGACAGGAATGGGAGGGATTGGGATCAGGTGCAGGAAGAGATAGGGTAGATGTCCAGATGGCCATGAGAATTAACTTTCCACTGTTATTTGTAAGTTATCTTGACTTCTTAAAAAGAAAATAAGTGTTTGGGGGTTTCTGTATCACCCAAGAGTGAAGAGACCCATTATGTCAATGTTTTCTAGGAAATAAGTATCAGTTTCATTGCATAAAGGCATACAGACAGATAACTGTCTCTACAATGTATGGATATATGAATTTTGATCATTTTGATCATCCCATCAGCCACCGGCAGTAGTGGTTTCACAGTAGGCTGTAACCTGAGATTTTGTGGAGTTATAGAAAATCACTGTTTTTGTTATTTGAACCTTGCAATTACCCAACTCCCTGCTCCAGCTTCTAAGAGGCTGAACATTAGTTGTTGTTCCTATAATATTAGAGATCAGCATTTTTTTCTTACACTAGTGTGTGTGTGTGTCAATATACCTATTCATGTGGATATGTTCATGTACATGCATGTATGTGAACAGAGTAAAAGTCGGTGTCAGGCATCTTCCTCAGCTGTTCTCCACCTTTGAGATGGTTTGTTTCTGAGCCTGAATTTTTATGAACCTGTGACTCACTGATACACTTACAGCTCTCAGCACTGTAATTAGAGAGTTGAGACTGCTTTTCTCTGGTGCTGGGGATCTGAACTTAGGTCCTTGTGCTTGCACAGCAGGGAGTCTACTTACTCAGTCCTCTTCCCAGCCTCCATTTTAGATCACTTCTACATTGAAATTGTCCTTTGTAAGTTTGTTTATTCTTTTTCTCTCCCCTTTGCCCAGAACTGTAGATTATAAAGAAAACCACTTTGGATAACTGACATCCTAACTGCTAGTGGACAGGAAAAGGAATTGATAAGGACCAGTGCCAAGACTATCTAATCCGTCATCTCTGTCTAACAGTTAAGAGTTGAACATCTGGCATCTTCAGATAAGAGTAGGGCTTAAATTTTGTGCTTTAAGGAGGAATGTTGCAAAAAATAGTGAGTTCTCCAGGGAATTACTAGAATTGCCCTAAGAGGCAAAATCAGCTGCTACCTTTGGCTACTCCAGAAGAGAAAAGTAACATGGACTCTGACAAAGACCTTCAGTAGCATTGTAGCCTTCCTACCTATTATAGATGGTACCACATTAGTTGGAGGCACAGGTAGGAAATCTCATCTGAAGAACTATCCTGACTGCCTTGATTGATATGGAAAGACCCACCTTTTGCTAGCAGATGAAATAAAAAGGGTGTGTCAGAAGGAAGCTCTGTTGGTCTGTTGCTCCTAAGGGCTTCCCTCTGGCAGTGTTGATTTGCCTGGTTTTACTGCTGGTGGTTGTTCTTTGACTGACAACAGAGTCATCATTTCCCAGCTTTTATCATGAAACAGGGACCAGAGGACTCTCTAGAAACTTCTCAGGCTTTCAATACCACATTGGTATTACAAGGCACCTCACTTTGTAGACTTAGTTACTATGGAGTTCTCAGCATCTCCAGTGTGACTTGGATATCATTACTATTTTAAACATGACTTAAATTCTCTTCTTCTTTTTTTTTTAATCCTTTTGTTTTGGTTCCTATAGAACCTAACCAAGACACTTCCCCTTTTTTTCTCCTGGTAAAAGATTTTTCATTTACCTCAGTTTTCATAAGACTTTCTCTGTTTGGGAGACATGGTTTGAGTATGAGGTGTTCCACAAAGATTCTTGTATGATGTTGGAGAATTGGTTCACTTAGTAAAGTGTTTGCTGTGTAACACAAGCACCTGTATTCTGATCCTTAGCACCTACATAAGAAGCTGAATGCAATAGCACCTTTAATCACTGAGCTTGGGAGGACTTGGGGTTTGCTAGTCAGACAGACCAGCTGGAATAGTGAATTCCAGGTTCATTGAGAGACCCCATCTCAAAAAATTATTCAGTGTTATGAAGTATAATGAAACAAGAGTGTACCTGATGGACCCATACCAAGGCATGTCCCTGAGTAATTACTCTATGCAATAGATCTAGTGTAAAGAGGGTTTGTTGGGGAAGGGAGATGAGTGAGGAGCTGGGAAAGGGTAGAGGCAGAAGAGTGGACATGTAGACAGGCAGATAGATGAGGGCAGATCAATGAGGGCAGAGAAGAGTGGGAGATACAGAGGACAAAAAATGAGAGGGGGGAGAGGGGGGCTCCAGGAACAGAGAGGGAGAGCTGGGGTAGTGGGCAGTCTTTTAGTCCTTTTGTATGCCACCCCTGGCACCCCTGGCACCCCTGGCACCCCTGGCACCCCTGGCACCCCTGGCACCCCTGGCACCCCTGGGACCCCTGGCACACCTGGCACACCTGGCACACCTGGCACACCTGGCACACC
>NW_021620131.1:1045787-1070278 GCF_004785775.1 Grammomys surdaster | reverse complement strand
CACACCTGGCACACCTGGCACACCTGGCACACCTGGCACACCTGGCAGCTGCAGCAAGTGATGGTGTAAGTGATGTCACAAGCTTTGCTAGGTCCCTGAGAGAAGCCTAGTCAAATTACCTATAAACTAACAGACAGCAATAGAGGAAAATACTCCATGTCAACCTCTGGCCTCCACATGCATATATGCACACACATGCACATATATGATCATAGATATATACATATACTACACACACACATAAATCTCCAGAATCTCATGATGGTGAAGGTGTTGATGTCTACTGAATCACTTGGCTTCTTGTCTCTCAAACATTTCTTCCTAAAACAACGCAAAATAACAAGAGGACAAAGCACACCAACATAACAACACTATCAACTTCAGCCACAGACAGACAATACCACAAAAAGTAGGAGGGGGTATTTCTGAACACTGTTACGCTGTTGTCTGATCCTTCTACCTCAGCCACCCATATTCTGAAATTTATATACAAACACCACCACTTGGCAAGAAATGCCAAATTTTAAATTTAATATTTTGAAGTTATAGACACTGTAATACTTACAGAGCACTTAAAAATAACCATGAGGACCAGGGTTCAAATCCCTAGTTTCAGCATGTAGCTATGACTGTCTTGGAAACCCCTATATAGATTAGGCTGGACTCTAACGCACAGAAACATGCCTGCTGAGTGCAAGGATTAAAAGTATGCATCTAGCAAGAATTTTTAAAGATAAATAAATTTGTGACCCTACATCTGTTTTATGTTGGGCTTACTCTCCCTCAAATCCTCAATCCTTTTCTTTCTCCTTCCTCCCTTTAGAACCCTACATGGTTTTATATCTAGACTTATTGCATATTTACATAGATGATTTATGTTCCTTCAGAAATCACAGATGAAAGAAAGAGAGTGTTTCAACTTTATTTCTGGGTCAAGGCAGAAATAAAGAAACTACGTCTTCCTATAATTCAATTAAAATGAATGCACAATATACCCAAACTTATGGGATACAATGAAAGCAGTGCTAAGAGGAAAATGCATAGGACTAAGAGCCTTCATAAAGAAATTGGAGATAGCTCTTACTTGCAACTTAACAGCACATCTGAAAGCTCTAGAACAAAAAGAAGAAAACACACATAAGAGGAGCAAACAGCAAGAAATACTTAAACTGCGGGATGAAATCAATAAAATAGACACAAAGAAAACACTACAAAGAATCAAAGAAACAAAGTGTTGGTTCTTGGAGGAAATCAACAATATAGACAAACCTTTAGCCAAACTAATTAAAAAACAGAGAAAATATCCCAATGAACAAAATTAAAAATGAAAGGGGGAGAATAATGGACACCAACAAAACCCAAAGGCTCATTAGGTCATACTTCAAACACCTGTACTCAATCTAATTTGAAAATCTAAAACAAATGGACAAATTTCTTGAGAAGCACCACTTACCAAAGTCAAACCAAGATCAGATAAAATATTTAAATAGACCTATAATCCATAAGGAAATAGAAGCAGTCATTAAAATCTCCCAACCCCCACACACGCACAAAAAAACTCAGAGCCAGATGGTTTTCAAGCAGGATTCTACCAAACATTCAGAGAAGACATAATGCCAGTACTCCTCAAATTGTTCCACAAAGTAGAAACAGAAGGAATATTACAACATTCATTTTATAAGACAGCAGTTACCTGATACACAAACCACACAATGATTCAACAAAGAAAGAGAATTACAGATCAAATTCTCTTATGAACATTGATGCAAAAATAATAAAACTGGATCCAAGAAGACATTAAAAAGATCATCCATGGTTTTGGCTGGGGCAGACACTGAGCCGGTCTGCTCCTGTGGAGACACCTTATCCTGAGCCATCCTAGTGGAGCTGCTGCACTCAGAGCAGCAGGATTTCAGGATCCCAGAGGTAGCCTGAGTCCCAAGAGTTCTTCCACCAAGGAGTTTAGGATCACAGGAACACAGAGACATCTGGACTCTGAGGAGTTCTGACACAAGCAAGATAACTGGAAAGACAGACTCCAGTCAGACACAGTGAGCACATGTAACACTAGAGTTAACCAGATGGCGAAAGGCAAGCTCAAGAACACAAGCAACAGAAATCAAAGTTACTTGGCATCATCAGAACCCAGTTCTCCCACCATAGCAAGCCCTGGACACCCCATCACACTGGAAAAGCAGGATTCAGAATTAAAGTCACTTCTCATGATGATGATAGAGGATTTTAAGAAGGACATAAGTAAATCCCTTAAAGAAGTACAGGAGAGCACAAGTAAACAGGTAGAAGCCCTTAAAGAGGAAACACAGAAATCCCTTAAAGAACTGCAAGAAAACACAAAGAAGGAATTAAACAAAAACATTCAGGATCTGAAAATGGAAATAGAAATAATAAAGAAATCTCAAAGGGAGACAACCATGGAGATAGAAAACCTAGGAAAGCGATCAGGAGTCATAGACACAAGCATCACCAACCGAATGCAAGAGATAGAAGAGAGAATCTCAAATGCAGAAGATACGGTGGAAAACATTGATACAACTGTCAAAGAAAATGCAAAATGCAAAAAGCTCCTAACCCAAAACATCCAGGAAATCCAGGACACAATGAGAAGACCAAACCTAAGGATAATAGGTATAGATGAGAGTGAAGATTCCCAACTTAAAGGGCCAGTAAATATCTTCAACAAAATTATAGAGGAAAACTTCCCTAACCTAAAGAACGAGATGCCCATGAACATACAAAAAGCCTACAGAACTTCAAATAGACTAGACCAGAAAAGAAATACCTCACATCACATAATAATCAAAACATCAAATGCTCAAAATGAAGAAAAATGCTAAAAGAAGTAAGGGAAAAAGGTCAAGTAACATATAAAGGCAGACCTATAAGAATTACACCAGACCTCTCACCAGAGACAATAAAAGCCAGAAGAGCCTGGACTGACATCTTACAGACCCTAGGAGAACACAAATGCCAGCCCAGACTACTGTACCCAGCAAAACTCTCAATCACTATAGATGGTGAAACCAAGATATCTCATGACAAAACCAAATTTGCACAATATCTTCACACAAACCCAGCACTTCAAAGGATAACTGATGGAAAACGTCAACACAAGGAGGGAAATTATTTCCTAGAAAGAGCAAGAAAGTAATCTTCCAACAAATCCAAAAGAAGATAACTACACAAACATAATTCCATATCTAGAAACAAAAATAACAGGAAGAGACAATCATTTTTTTCAAGCAAATGGTCCTAAGAAACAAACTGGAGTAGCTATTCTAATAGTGAATAAAATCGACTTTCAACTTAAAGCTATCAAATAGGATAAGGAAGGACATTTCATACTCATCAAAGGAAAAATCAACCATCATGAACTCTCAATTCTGAACATCTATGCGCCAAATGCAAGAGCATTCACTTTCATAAAAGAAACCTTACTGACGCTCAAAGCACACATTGCATCTCACACAATAATAGTGGGAGACTTCAACACCCCACTCTCAGCAATGGACAGATCATGGAAACAGAAACTAAACAGAGATACAGTGAAACTAACAGAAGTTATGAACCAAATGAATTTAACAGGTACCTGTAGAACATTTCATCCTTTTTTTTTCTTTTCGAAGAATATTTCATCCTAAAACAAAAGAATATACCTTTTTCTTAGCACCTCATGGTACATTCTCCAAAATAAACCATATAATTTGTCACAAAACAGGCCTTAACAGATACAAGAAAATTAAAATAATCCCATGCATACTATCATATCACCATGGACTAAGGCTGGTCTTCAATAATGACAAAAACAATGGAAAGCCCATATTCATGTGGAAACTGAACAACACTCTACTCAATGATAACTTGGTCAGGGAAGAAATAAAGAAAGAAATTAAAGACTTTTCAGAATTTAATGAAAATGAGGACATATCATACCAAAACTTGTGGGACTCCATGAAGGCAGTGCTAAGAGGAAAACTCATAGCTCTAAGTGCCTATAAAAAGAAACAGGAGAGAGCATACATTAACAACTTGACAGCACACCTGAAATCTCTAGAACAAAAAGAAGCAAATACACCCAGAGAAGTAGACGACAGAAAATAATCAAACTCAGGGATGAAATCAACCAAGTAGAAACAGAAAGAACCATACAAAATATCAACAAAACCAGGAGTTGGTTCTTTGAGAAAATCAACAAGATAGATAAACAGTTAGCCAGATTAACCAGAGGGTACAGAGACAGCATCCAAATTAATAAAATCAGAACTGAAAAGGGAGACATAACAACAGAAACTGAGGAAAGTCAAAAAATCATCAGATCCTACTACAAAGGCCTATACTCAACAAAACTGGAAAACCTGGATGAAATGGACAATTTTCTAAACAGATACCAGGTACCAAAGTTAAATCAAGA
The DNA here is from genome assembly GCF_004785775.1 of Grammomys surdaster. Taxonomy (NCBI): domain Eukaryota; kingdom Metazoa; phylum Chordata; class Mammalia; order Rodentia; family Muridae; genus Grammomys; species Grammomys surdaster. The sequence continues at coordinate 1,065,849 of NW_021620131.1, read as the reverse complement.
GCAAATAAACCATCTAAACAGTCCCATAACCCCTAAAGAAATAGCAGCAGTCATTAAAAGTCTCCGCACCAAAGAAAGTCCAGGACCAGATGGTTTTAGTGCAGAATTCTATCAGACCTTCAAGGAAGACCTAATACCAATTCTCTTCAAACTGTTCAACAAAATAGAAACAGAAGGAACACTACCCAGTTCGTTCTATGAAGCTACAATCACACTCATACCTAAACCTCACAAAGACACAACAAAGAAAGAGAACTTCAGACCACTCTCCCTTATGAATATCAATGCAAAAATATTCAATAAAATTCTAGCAAACTGAATCCAAGAACACATCAAAACAATCATCCATCATGATCAAGTGGGCTTTATCCCAGGAATGCAGGGATGGTTCAATATACAGAAATCCATCAATGTAATCCACTATATAAACAAACTCAAAGAAAAAAAAACACATGATCATCTCACTAGATTCTGAGAAAGCATTTGACAAAATTCAACATCGCTTCATGGTAAAAGTCTTGGAAAGATCAGGAATTCAAGGCCCATACCTAAACATAGTAAAAGCAATATATAGCAAACCAGTAGCCAACATCAAACTAAATGGAGAGAAACTAGAAGCAATCCCACTAAGATCAGGGACTAGACAAGGCTGCCCACTCTCTCCCTACCTATTCAATATAGTACTGGAAGTCTTAGCCAGAGCAATTAGAAAACAAAAAGAAGTCAAAGGACTACAAAAAGAAAAGGAAGAAGTCAAAATATCGCTATTTGCAGATGATATGATAGTATACTTAAGTGACCCCCAAACTTCCACCAGAGAACTCCTAAACCTGATAAACAACTACAGTAAAGTGGCTGGTTATAAAATCAACTCAAACAAATCAGTAGCCTTCCTCTACATGAAAGATAAACAGACTGAAAAAGAAATTAGGGAAATGACACCCTGCACAATAGTCACAAATAATATAAAATACCTTGGTGTGAATCTAACCAAGCAAGGGAAAGATCTGTTTGACAAGAACTTCAAGTCTCTGAAGAAAGAAATTGAAGAAGATCTCAGAAAATGGAAAGATCTCCCATGCTCATGGATCAGCAGGATTAATATAGTAAAAATGGTCATCTTGCCAAAAGCAATCTACAGATTCAGTGTAATCCCCATTAAAATCCCAACTCAATTCTTCACAGAGTTAGAAAGACAAATTCTCAAATTTATTTGGAATAACAAAAAACCCAGGATAGTGAAAACTATTCTCAACAATAAAAGAACTTCTGGAGGAATCACCATCCCTGACCTCAACCTGTACTACAGAGCAATGGTGATAAAAATTGCATGGTATTGGTACAGAGACAGGCAGGAAGATCAGTGGAATAGAATTGAAGACCCAGAAATGAACCCACACACCTATGGTCATTTGATCTTTGACAAAGGAGCTAAAAACATCCAGTGGGAAAAGGACAGCATCTTCAACAAATGGTGCTGGTTCAACTGGAGGGCAACATGTAGAAGAATGCAAATTGACCTATTCTTATCTCCTTGTACAAAGCCGAAGTCCAAGTGGATCAAGTATTTCCACATAAAACCAGATACATTGAAACTAATGGAAGAGAAGGTGGGAAAGACCCTCGAATACCTAGGCACAGGGGAAAAGTTCCTGAACAGAACGCCAATGGCTTATGCTCTAAGATCAAGAATTGACAAATGGGATTTCATAAAATTGCAAAGTTTCTTTAAGGCGAAGGACACTGTCAATAGGACAAAATGGCAACCAACAAATTGGGAACAGATCTTTACCAATCCCACATCTGATAGAGAGCTAATATCCAATATATACAAAGAATTCAAGAAATTAGACTCTAGACAACCAATTAACCCTATTAAAAAATGGAGTATAGAGCTAAACAAAGAATTCTCAACTGAGGAAACTCGATGGCCAAGAAGCACCTAAAGAAATACTCAGCATCCTTCGTCATCAGGTAAATGCAAATCAAAACAACCCTGACATTCCACCTCACACCAGTCAGAATGGCTTAGATCAAAAACTCAGGTGATAGTAGATGTTGGCGAGGATGTGGAGAAAAAGGAACACTTCTCCATTGTTGATGGAATTGCAAAATGGTGCAACCACTCTGGAAAACAGTCTGGCGGTTCCTCAGAAAAGTGGACATATCATTACCTGAGGACCCAGCTATACCACTCCTGGGCATATACTCAGAAGATGCTCTAACATATAACAAGGAAAGAACCCAGATGTCCTTCAACAGAGGAATGGCTACAAAAAATGTGGTACATTTACACGATGGACTATTACTCAGCTATTAAAAACAATGAATTCGAGAAATTCTTAGGTAAATGGATGGAACTAGAAAATATCATCCTGGGTATGGCCCTCATGCCTCACTGGACAATGACAGGGCGACTGGAGCCATTACAAAGTCCCCTTCAATTACTTCAATTAGGTCAGGCTTCTATCCCCGTCTTCACAAGATTAGAATCGCCATATCCCTTCTATACTTAGAGAAGGGAGGAGATGTCAGGGGCAGCCCTGCTTATACACTGAAGGCCTAAAATCAGCCATAGGCCTAAAATCAGCAATAGGCCTGTCATACATGTATACTAACACCAAGTCTTGGATCTCTGTGGAAAAACATTGAAACAGATGGCTATAAGCTATTGTAAACGGGCAGCTTTTGTGGAAATTTACCAGCCAGAGTAGTCATAGACCTTGTAAATAGGTAGCCTTGGCAGATAATACCAACTTAGATAATAACAAGTGAATATAGGCAGAGTCATAGTGACCTGTCCCCTGAACCTTCACCCAGCCGATACCCTGTTCTGAAAGATATCTGTATTCCCCCTGAACAACCACACTCCGGTGTCATCCCCTTCCCCATGTCCTGCCTTTTTGTGTTTATAACCCCTGTGTGAATAAGGAAAAATTATTATTTGATTTAATAAAATAAATGAAAATTAAAAAAAAAGAAAGTATCATCCTGAGTGAGGTAACACAATCACAAAGGAACACACATGGTATTCACTCAGTGATTATTTAATTTTAGCCCAGAAGCTTGAAATACCCAAGTTTCAACTCACAGACCACATGAAGCTCATGAAGAATGAAGACCAAGTGGGGGTGCTTCGGTCCTTCTTAGAAGGAGTAACAAAATACTCAAGGGAGCAAATATGGAGACAAAGTGGGACAGAAACTGAAGGAGGGGCCATCTGCAGACCATTCCTAGGTATCCATTCCATGTGCAGTCACCAAAGGTAGACGCTGATGTGGATGTCAGGAAGCCATGCTGACAGGAGCCTGACATAGCTGTCTCCTTAGAGGTCTGCAAGAGTCTGACGTATCCAGAGACAGAAGCTCACAGTTATCCATTGAGGTGATCATGGGGTTCCCAATGGAGGAGTTAGAGTGAAGACTGAAGGAGCTGAAAGGGTTTGCAACCCCATGAGGAGAGCAACAATACCAACCAACCAGAGCTCCTAGAGTGTAAACTACAAGCCTGGGAGCACTTAAGGAGGGACCCATGGCTCCAGCTGTGTATGCAAGAGAGGATGGTCCTGTCAGATATAGGTGGGAGAGGAGATCCTTGGTCCCATGAAGGCTGGACGCTGTTTGTGGGGGAATTCGATGGTGGGGAGGTGGGAGTGGGGAGGTAGATGGAGACACATCCTCACAGAAGCAGGAGGAGGGGGGATGGGATGGGGGTTCCTGGGCGGGAGGGGGGGAAATGGGGTAAGGGGAGAACATCTGAAATGTAAATAAAATATCCAATAAAAATTTTAGAAAACAAAACAAACAAACAAAAAAAGATCATCCACTATGATCAAGTAGAATCTATGCCAGAGATGTAAGGATGGTTCAACATATTAAAATCTGTTAATATAATTGAACATATAAGAAAATTGAAAGAAAAAACATTTAAAAAGCCTTAATAACATACAACATCTCTTCATGATAAAAGTCTTGGAGACATCCGGGATATAAGAGACATACCTAAACATAATTGAGACAATTTAAGGCAAGCCTATAGCCAATATCAAATTAAATAGAAAGTCAAAGCAATTGTGCTAAAATCAGGGACAAGACAAGGCTGTCCACTCTTTTTATATCTCTTTAAAATAGTATTTGAAGTTTTGGCTAGAGCAATAAGACCACTAAAGGAGATCAAGGAGATACAAACTGGAAAAGAAAATGTCAAAGTATCTTTATTTGCAGATGATAGGATACATAATTGACCCCAAAACTTTGGCCATGGAAGTCCTCCAGCTTAAAAACACCTTCAGCAAAGTGCCTAAATACAAGATTAACTCAAAAATATGAGTATCCCTCTTATGGATACATGACACAGGCTAGGGGGAAATCAGAGAAACAACACAATAGTCATGAATAATATAAAATATCTTGGGGTAACTCTAACCAAGAAAGTGAGATTTCTGTATGATAAATTTTCAAGAAGGAAATTGAAGAAAATATCACAAGATGGAAAAATCTTTCCTGTTCATTGATCAATATGATTAACATAGTGAAAATGGCTATCCTACAAAAAGCAATCTACAGATTCAATACAATCCCCATCAACATTCCAACACAATTCTTTACAGACTTTGAAAGAATAATGCTCAACTTTATATAGAAAAACAAATAAGCCCAGGATAGCTAAAAACAATCCTATATAATAAGAGAAGTTCCATAGTCATTACCATCCCTGATTTCTAACTGTACTATAGAGCTGTAGTAATAAAAATCATAAGGTATTGGCATAAAAACAGATAAGATGATTGATGTAACTGAATAAAAGATCCATACATAAACCTGCACACCTATGTACACTAGATTTTTTTATAAAGAAGCCAAAATTATACAAGTGGAAAAAAGTATAATCAATAAATGGTGATGGTCTAATTTGATGTCTGCATGTAGAAGAATCAAACAGATCCATATTTAACACCCTGCACAAAACTCAAGTCCAAGTGAATCAAAGACCTCAACATAAAACCAGATACACCGAACCTATTAGAAAAGAAAGTGGGGACTAGCCTTAAATGCATAGACACAGGAGACAATTTTCTTAACAGAGCACTGACAGCACTAATATCAACAATTAATGAGACCTCATGAAATTGAAAGCTTTTATAAGGCAAAGGACACTTTCAATAGGACAAGCTACAGCCTACAGAATGGGAAATATTCTCACCAACTAGACATCAACAAACCAAATAATCTAAGTAAAAATGGAGTATAAATCTAAACAGGATTCTCAATAGAGGAATCTCAAATGGCTGACATACATTTAAAGAAATATTAAAAATCCTTAGCCATATATACCCAAAAGAAGTTTCACCATACAACAGGGACACATGCTCCACCATGTTCATAGCAGCCTTATTTATAATAGCCAGAAGTTGGAAAGAACCCAGATGCCCTTTGACAGAAGAATGGATGCAGAAAATGTGGTACATTTATACAATGGAGTACTACTCAGCTATTAAGAACAATCAGTTCACAAAATTCCTAGGCAAATGGATGGAGTTGGAAAATATCATCTTGAGTGAGATGACCCAATCTCAAAAGAACATACATGGTATGCACTCACTGATAAGTGGATATTAGCCCAAAAGCTCACAATGTCTAAGAATCTACATATAGACCACATAAAACTCACATAGAAGAAGGAAGACCAAAGTATGAATGCGTTGGTCCTTTCTAGAAGGAGTATCAAAAGTTTCAACCAGAACTCCCAAAGTCTAAACCAGAGAGCACAAAGGAAGGGACTCACGCACCTGTATAGGGAATTGAGGGTGACCTTGTTAGACTTCAGTGAAAGTGGAGGGCCAAGGTCCCCGAAAGTTTGGATCCCCTACTGTGTGGGAATTTGAGAGCAGGGAGATGGGACTGGGAGGATGTTTGGAGCACACCATCACAAAAATTAGGAGGAGGGGGTATGAGATAAGGGATCTTGGGGGAGAATGAGAAAGGAGATAACATTGAAAGGTAAATACGTATAATATCCAATAAAAAACCCACACAGATAAAGGATTTTTTAAAAAAGGGAGTTTACTTATTTTAAATTAATTTCAAAAGTTTCTAGGAGTTGCAAATTGTCTAAGATCCTATTTTAAGCTCTCCACAAAAGAACTTAAATCTCTGTTCAATATTCTCAAGAGAGAGGTAAACCCTAACTTCCTCAACAGTTAATTGACAGAAGAGAGGTAATCTCACAAAAAGTAGAAAAAGCTATTTCTAATCGATATATCATATAGTCTGATTAATTGTCAGTGGTGCTATAAAAGTCCTTTGACAAAAGATTATTAATATAGATTTATATATCCTTAAATAAGGTCTTCATGACTCTCTGAGTGTAGAAGGAGCAACTGTTGGCGCTTCTGCCCTGATTTTACAAGAACTCTGAAAAATTGGCTTTAAAAACAAAAGAGGGGGAACGGTACCCCCTCAGAAGGAGTCCCCCTGAAATACTCTCCATCATGCCTTGTTCACTTTTCTCCCTCTAAAGCTGAAAGCTCATGGCAAATCTCTTGCTGACCATGTTGGTGACCTCAGGCACCACCAAGACCAACAAAACTTTGCCACAGATATGGGGAAGGACCCTCATACCCATAAAGGGAATGCCCCAGACCCAGTTCCCTTATGGAGCCGAGGACTGATATGCCTGTCCAATACCACAGAAGGCACAGCTAACTGGCTACCACAAATATTAATGAAAAAAATAGATATTCTCACAAAGCCAGGCCCAACCATAAATACGATGAATAACAATTTACATCCAGGGAAGAGAAATCTCCCTGAGAATCCCCTTCTTTTTTCTTTCCAGGTAAAAATGAATCACCCGTGATGCCTGCTATTATAAGTTCTAATCCAGATGGGCCAGAAGCCAGGATCCTCGCCCTTACCCTCACCCCCTACCTTTTCCCACCTGCACAAGGTTCCCTGAAGCTTGGCAACTGCAAGATCCTGCTTGGCAACTGCAGATAGACTCAAAGCAGTGTACCATATCATCTGAAGAATAGCAGGGAGACCATAACTCAAGCAGTGTACCATATCTTCTGAAGAATAGCAGGTTGCAGTCCTCCTCGCCCCCACGAATAACTAGGACCTGCCGGTCGGGTCAAGTGGCACCCAGACGTGGGGCTCGAGGCACGGACCCCTCTGGACGGACCCTCATTGAGAGGATGTGCGCACGACATCAAGATTGAGCGAGACAGAGATCGTCGCCCGCGACCTGTCATCCATGGAACCAGGTTGATGCTGCCATCAAGAAGACGGTTGAAGTTCATTACCATCATCTGAAAATTGAAGAGGATCCAGAAGTGACTCCGCAGGAGACTGACACAGCTGCCAGCTCCCCTGCCTCCCCCTACGGTCGACCCCTAGACTTCCACGCCCTCCAGAAGGGTTCCTGGTATGCCTGGCTTTGCCCTCGTTTCTCTCGCTAGAGAGCTTGGCCTCTTGATCACCCCAACAAAAATTGGCTTTTTCCTAAACCAAGGCCGTCCTTGATATGGCCGCTAACATTGGGGAGCCTTCCTTTATGACAATATTACACCCCAAACTGACAAATGGTTGGTAACTTGAACATTTACAAGGGGCTAGGATGGCTGTGAGTTAGCCCAATGATGGGATTATTGTAGGTCCACTTCCCAGGGGCCCACCCAATGCAGCCGAAAAGGAGTGTGTGGTGCTGGGAGTGGGTGCAGCCTACATGGCCTAAGACAGGGCTCTCACCCTCCTTTCACCCACATCGGAGTCCCTTGACGTTGCCCATCGTCGACAGCCTAAAACCTTCGACCATCGATGTGACTCGTCTCACATCAGTGTTTTGGGGTTGTGAACTTGTCTAAGACTCCCCCATAATTAGACATCCAAATTCAAAATTCATATAGTTGGGATTGATCATAAGATGCCTTCTCTAACTAAACAGAGAAGGGGGAGATGCCAGAAGCCAGGACCCTCGCCTTTACCCTCACCCCCTACCTTTCCCCACCTGCACAATGTCCTCTGAAGCTTGGCAACTGCAAGATCCTGCTTAGCAACTGCAGATAGACTCAAAGCAGTGTACCATATCATCTTAAGAATAGCAGGGAGACCATAACTCAAGCAGTGTACCATATCTTCTGAAGAACATCAGGTAGATCATAATTCAAGGCAGTGTACCGTATAGACCATGACATGTTTCAAGGCACAGGCCAAGAAGATTTTGTACTTTTCCACCACCTGGCCCCTCTTACCGCCTCCCCTTGTAAAACATGCTATAAAAAAGCATTTCATGTTCAAAAAAAAAGAAATTTAAAAAAATAAATAAATAAATTATTTTAAAAAATCCTTAGCCATCAGGGAAATGCAAATTGAAATGACTTAGAGATTCCATCTTACACCTGTCAGAATGACTCAGATCAAAACCACAAGTAACAGCTCATGCTGCCAGAGTGTGGAGCAAGAGGAACATTCCTCTGTTGCTGGTAGGTATGCTTTAGGGTTTCATTGCTCCAAAGGGACAACATGACCAAAGCAATTTTATAAAGGAAAACATTTAATTTAGGCTGGCTTAGTTTTAGAGGTTCAGTCCCTGGGAGCTCTGGAGGTGGAGGGAGTCTGGTTGGTTGATATTGTTGTTTTTCCTATGGGGTTGCAAACCTCTTCTGCTCCTTCAGTCCTTTCTCTAATTCCTCCATTGGGGACCCAATGTTCAGTCCAATGGTTGGCTGTGAGCATCCGCCTCTATATTTGTCAGGCTCTGGCAGAGCCTCTTGGGAGACAGCTATATCAGGTTCCTGTTAGCATGCCCTTCTAGGCATCCACAATAGTGTCTGCATTTGGTGACTGTATATGGGATGGATCCCCAGGTGGGACAGTCTCTGGATGGCCTTTCCTTCAGTCTCTGTTTCACACTTTGTCTCTGTATTTGCTCCCATGAGTATTTGTTCCCCCTTCTAAGAAGGACTGAAGCGCCCACCTTCGGTCTTCCTTCTTGAGCTTCATGTGATCTGTGAATTGTATCTTGGGTATTCCTAGCTTTTGGGCTAATATCCACTTATCAGTGAGTGCATACCATGTGTGTTCTTCTGTGATTGGGTTACTTCACTCAGGATGATATTTTTACTCATAATAGCTAGAAACTAGAAACAATTTAGATATCCCTCAACCAAAGAATGGATAAAAAAAAAATGTGGTACATTTACATGATAGACTATTTCTCAGCTGTTAAAAACAATGACATCATGGAATTTCCAGGTAAATGGATGTAGCTAGAAAAATTAATCTTGAGTGAGGTAACCCAGACCCAAAAATATAAACATCATATGTACTCACTCATAAGTAGATATTAACTGTTAAGTAAATAATAACCATGCTATAAGCCACAGACCAGAAAGGCTAAGTAATGGGGGGTGGGAAATCTCTCAGGAGGGCACATGGATTGGCCCTGTGAATGGAAAATAGAATAGATTTTGCCAGTGGACTAGATGCAGGTGGGGTTGAACAAAGAGGAGTCAGATGTGGGGGAGAGGGAAAAACTGGGAGAAGCAACTGGAATTTAGGGTCATTTTGGGGACAAGGTAAAAACCTAGTGTAATAGAAACTCGATGGAATCTACAAACTAACTCAAACAAAGACTCCTAGCAATGGAGGCACGAAGCCTGGACCAACCATCTTCTGTAACCAGACAAAGCCTCAAATGGAGGGATTGGGACACCAACCCAGTCACAAAACCTCCAGTTTGTCATGCTTGCATAGTATTCTGGGACCAGAGACTAGAACAACCATTCTCAGAGACCAGAGGAGACTTTATCCAGCAACTGATAGGAGCAGATACTGAGTACAACAGCTAAACATTAGTCAAATCTCAAGGAGTCCTGTGGAAGAATGGAGTCGGGGGTTTAAGGGAGATTGGAAGAACCAGAAGGGTCAGTGACACTACAAGAACATAACCCAAAGAATTAACTGACTGAGACTCATGGTGGCTCTCAGAGATTACCAAGCCTGTAGGGGGTCTTATCTAGGTCCTCTGCATATATGTTATGACCTAGTAGCTTGATGTTCCTGTGGGATTTCTAACAGTGGGAGCAGAAACTGTCCCTAATTCTCTTGCCTACTTGTGGGACTTTTTTCCTCCAACTGGGTTGCTTCATCCAGCCTTGACCTGATGGCGTGCACCTGGTCTTTTTGTAGCTTACTATGTCATGTATGGTAGATTCCCTGAAAGGGCTGCTCTTTTCTGAGAGAAGATGGAGGAGAAGTGAACCTGGGGTAGAGGGGAGGTGGGGGAAGATACTGAGAGAGGGGAGAGAGGGAAAAATGCAGTCAAGATGTAGTATATGATAGAATTTTTTAAAGCATACGGAGAGCATCTAAAACAGCTCCTGATGTAGAATGAGACAGAGGAAACCTGAAAGAAAATCCCTAGGGACCATCAACATGTAAAGGAAGAGTTGTGTACAGAAGAAACTGAGAAAGAGCTTTGAGTGACAGTAGCCAAGAGAGCAGAGAGTTTGGGGAGGAACAGAGTTTGCAACTGAGCAGATGCTGGGGGAGGGAGGGCTACACAGAGAGAGAAAACTCCATCTTGCTTAGTTTAGCACAAAGTCCATCAGAGTTCTAGGACAACAGAGCTTAATGGATTTCATATTACACCCTTCAAAAAAATATATAGACCATTGGGCTGACAGTGGGGACAGCATCTACTTCAGGGGAAAGATTGTGCTACTTGAGTAAATGTTCCAAGTCAACTCTGATGAGCTTTTAAACCTTGTTAATCTTGAGACTCCTACATATTGACAGTTTACTCTAATAAATTGTTATGATAAAAAAAAACTGGCATGGATGAAATTCTACTGGGGTTTGGAGTGTGAGTCCGTGGTAGAGTGCTTAGCTGTCACTCATAAGGCAACAGACACACAAACACACACATACACACACACACACACACACACACACACATACCAGTAATGAAAGAAGGGAAGAAAGGAAAGAAAGAAAGTAAGCAGGAAGTTTGTCCATACCAATTGTAGAGACAGGAAGGTCAGGAGTTTAAAGCCATCCTCAGCAAGATCCAGGACACATGAGGCTGACCGGAAAGAAAAAGTTCATGAGAACCCGCCACCACAACAGTATTCCGGAGTAAAATATTTCACTCAAAAATTAAAGATAGTCAAAAATGTATATCAAAGGCTCATGCTTAAGTGAGGCAGGAGAGAAATTTATGCATAAATGAAGACTGAGTAGCCAGTGAGGCAAGAGGTCCCTAGGCCATCAGGCAAGTGCAGAGAGTAGCCCCTTGTCAAGGAGCTGGTTGTCCCAGGGACAAGTTCTCTCTTTGGCACTGACGTAAGGGAAACAAACCAGCCATGAGGAGGTCAGAGAGAGCAGAGCAAAAGAATAAAGTAAAATAAAATAAAAACCAGACAAATGCTTTAGGTTTCTAGACACAAGGGGGAGGTTGAGCCTTTGGCATCACCAGGGAAAAGCGCCTTCCTGACTGGGGAGACAGTGTCACTGGAGATAGCTTTCCGGAGGGAGAGACACTATGAGGGGAAATCTTCCTACTTTCCCTGGCTGCATTGCCAGAAGGGACTGAAGAACAAAGTGAAAAAGATAATATGAATATGAATGTATGTACTCAGTGGGTGCATATTCCCAACACAAATTTAAAATAAAACAGATTATCCAGGTGTAGTGCTGCATGCATTTAATTCCAGAACTCAGGAGGCAAAAGCTGGTAGATCTGGTGAATTCGAGGCCAGCCAAGAGTCCATAATAAGTGTCTGTCCCAAACAAGCAAGCAAGTGAATTGCCCACAACCCAAAGGTATTGTAGACACTAACATCCTAGTTAATATCATACATTTCAAAGCTTTTCTAATGAGCACAGTGTCCAGGAATAGAGAATCCACTAAGTGGAACACATCAGACCAGGCATGAATTTAATTATTTGTTTATTCATTTATTTGGGAGCTAGGGTTGGGACTCAGAGAGTCACTCGTGCTAGACAAACTGGAGTATATCAATGAGCTACACTCCAACTCCTTGTATGTATGACTCGGCTGAAGGGATTCATGGGCTCTGGATTTGTGTAACTGAAGTCACCCACAGAGGAAGAGGGAAGAGCTGCAGGGAAGGGTGCCTCAGGAACTCTCTCAGGATCTCAAAGGTCTCAGAACAGAGACACTGGGATGAACAAGATGGCTGGAACTGAAGCAGAGTATCCCCAAGTTGTCTGCGTCATTAGGGGAGCATAGACCCTCAGTGACCAGGGCAGGGAGCTGAGGGCTGCTCACAGACCCAGAAGTTTTGTATGGTGCACTTATTATCATTCCAATCATCCATGAACAGCTCCACGCAGTCCTCATCTCCATCATTGTTAGGCTCCCCCTCTTTCCAAAAGCTACAAACATCATTGGCTTTGAGAAAGAGCCATTCCACCCAGAACCCACCCTATAGCTAGCAAAGAAGAGCTATATAGTCTCATGGTAAAAGACCAAGAACACTCTAAGCAGTGGGCAGAAGTTTATGGGAGAGCTATTAAAAATATATGAGTCTAACATGACCCCTAAGAGAATCAGCTCAGCAAAGGAAAAATGAGGACCCCAGATTTTGGGCTTAAGTTGGGGCAGGATGTGAGAATACTCAGGTAATATGGGGTTGTAGTTATGATGCTCTATGAGTTCTTGCCAACAGTGAAAGTTGTGTTTAGAGTGAGGGCCATCTCCCTGCCAGTTGCTTTCTGAGCCATGGAATCTGAGTGTTCACCTGAACTTGAGGGGGCTGTTGTCCACCCACTGCCAGGAACCTTCATGTGTATGGTCACTGAGGCCAATCCAGGAACGTTGGTTTTTCCTCACATTCCAATATTTCATGAATCTCTGCACAGAGAAAGGTCTGATTCGATGCTTCCCACTCCTCTCTGCCTCTCATACAATTTCTCTCTGCGCTCAAGCCTAGAGGCACTGTACTGAGTTGTACACATTGTCATATGCATGCATGCGTGAATGTAGGATAAAGTGCATGCATGTGAAAACATGTTCACTTACACCTCAGTTCACAGGTGTATTCCTGGAGGGTTACACGATGTCTCAAACTTTCTCTACTCCCTCCCTCATCTGTTCTTCCCCTAGAGAACCTCCCCAGTCCTCTGTGCTTCCTCCTACAGGAAGCCCCCTCAGACAGCATCTCCTCCATGTTCCACAGCTTCCCATCTAGAGTCCAATGCCTAGGACAGGTAAGGTTGTGGCCCACTCACCTGCTCTGCAACACTGTTGATAATCACCAAGTGGGCCCCAAGATTCTTGCAGGAGGAGGCAGAGGTTTCCCAGCTGCCCAGGGTTCTGGAGAAGAGGTAGCAGCTTCCCTGGAAGAGCTCCCAGTCCCAGGGACAGGGCCGGCACAGGCCAGCTACAGAGCAAACACTGAGCTCAGTGGTTGAACGGTTTTTGTCTCCCCCCTGCCCCGGATATTACAGTCCAGGGCTGGTCTCCCATTTCAGCTATCAACTCAGTGGCCCCAAAACCCAGACCACAGTCCCTGTGCTCTATCCTGCCTGCCTCAGTGGGAGACCCAGAAAGTGGATGCCAATCCCTCTGATGACCCCTCAGCTCTGTCCCAGCTCAGGTCCTGGAGCCTCACCCAGCGAGGCATTGAGCTGAGCCAGCTGCTGCTGGATCTGCTCCAAGCCGGAGTGTGTCTGCTCCTGAGGAACAGCACCTACAAGGAGAGGTGGACAACAGTTAAGCATCAACTGTGTGCCTGGTCCAAAGCTGGACTCAAAAAATTACATTGGTGGTCACAGTGACCTCAATTCACAGACCATTTCACAGACCAGAACACTGGGCCTCAGAATCTGTTAGGCCCAACAGGTCTCTGGCCTCCCCCATCCTGCCATGCACCCAGCATGTCTGTGCCCATAGTTACCCACTTCACACAACCTGAGAGTCCTCTCCCACCTAGAGCCCCAGTTACCTCTCCCTAAGCTGGAGCTACCCTGCTGATCCTGGGTCTGTCCCTTGGAGTATGCAGGAATCCTGGAAACTGCGAGAGAGAAGAGCACATACACCCACACCCCCTTATGAGCACTGACTGTGCCTGGCTGTGCCAAGTTCAGTTGCAAGGGAAAGGTGAGCCCCATTTCAGAGAGGGACAGGAAGCTGCTCCTGGTCACAAATGATGTGAGGGAAGTGGACCTTAGATGTCCCAGATGTGGTGAATCTGGGGGTAGGCAAGGATCATTCCAGAGGAAAAAAATCTAAGAGTTCAGCTACTGTCCCATGCTGGAGTTCTTGCTTACCGAGTGCAAAAACAAAATAATAAATAAAATAAAAGCAGACCCCCCCACACTCCAGACCCCCTTTCCCAGCCCTGCTCTGACTTACCTTGAATCAGGGTGGCCAACATAAGCAAAAAGAGGCCCAAAATGATGAGAAGCAGCAGAAGCCAGGGGACACGGATCAGATATCCTGCAGAACCGACAGATGGGCAGAGCTGAGCTCCCAAGGAGCAGATCCTGCCCTGCTGTGTTCATTCTGCAGAGGATCCCTGACACCTCTGCCCCTGAATCACCCTGGTACCTTGCAAACTCTTGGGGCTGCAAATCTGACCCTCGGGGTCATTCTCAGCAAATCCCTGATCTCTGGATGTGACCTCCTCCTCCTCTGAATGGGACAGAACATAAGCAGCTGACCTTCAAAGCTCAGCCCCCTCCCTCACCCCAGCGAAGCTGAAGGCCAGGTCCAGATTACCTGGATCCTGGATCCCGCTCCCCGGAAAGCACCTAGAGGGTGCCCAGCCTCACCATAGTTCTTTGGCTGACGGAGCTCTGGCTCTCCTGCCATCTTCTGCTTCTCTCGACTCCCCTCTTTCTACCTTCCCTCTGCCCTGGCATTTATATAACCCCATGACCCTCTCAAGCACCCTCTGTGAGGCCCATTCTTCTCTGACTCAGGGGAAAAAAAGGAACAGGATGGGGATACCCTTACCCCGGAAAAGTGTGGGGAGAGAAACATTGCTTGACACAGCTAAAAAGGTGCTAATCTGAGACAGGAGTTGTACAGTATATTTTTATGCCAATGTCCTTGTTCTAAGCCATATCTAGTACTGGGAGTTGGTTTACTCAGCTGTGCAATGGAGCAGTGAGGGACTGGGGCTATCACTCAATTTTTAGAGTGCTTGCTTGCCCAGCATACACAAGGCCCTGGTTTCAAATCCCAAGCACTGTAGAAACTGGTGTGTAACTCTCATCCCAGAAAGTGTGAGATAGAAACAGAAGGATCAAAAGTTCAAGGTTGTTTCAAGGCTACATAGCAAGTTAGACCATTAGAGGCCATGAAGAAGAAAAAATAGATGAAGTTGAAGAGAGAAAAAAGAGAGAATAAGAAAAATAAGAAATAGTGCCCCTGCTGTAAATTGTCAAGGTAAGGTTTAGTCCAGTACTCAAGGAAAATATCATGTAGTCTAGTGATGTTATCACTTGAGATTTATGGACATTGAACTAGAGAGATAGTTCAGTGTGTAAAGTGCTTGCCGTGCAAGCTTGAAGACTTGAGTTTGAATCCCAGGAACCCATGGAGGGAAAGACTGGATGCTGTTGCACACATCTGTAACCCCAGCACTCCACAATGAGATGGGAGATAGAGACAGAAGAGTCCTTGGAAAATTGTACACTGGCTAGCTGGGAGTCAGCAGCAAGGAATAAGACCCTGCCTCAAAGAATATGGAAACTGAGGACCAATACCTGAGGTATTCCCCTGACATCTATACATTCATTGTGGTATACGCATGTGTACACACAACAAAATTTACATGGTTGTACTCCTGCACACACAGGGAGGAAGGGAAGAGAAGGGGGAAATGGAGGAAAGAAGAAAGGAAGGAAAGGAGAGAGGGAGGAGAGAGAGAGATTGCAGAGATTGGTCTGCCTGACATAGAAAACTCAGCCTCAAGGGAGATCAGAGTTGCTCCTAATGTCGACCCTTTCCTACTTGGATTTGACTTGCTAGGTACTACTTTGACCTTTTTAGATGAGCTGGGATCCTCTGTCCTTCCCAGGTGACAAATACTGCTAAAACAGTGTTCCCAGCTGGGACAAGTTGTTCACCTGTTTTAAGAGAACTCTAATGGATGTCAGCTCGAAATGAGGCCCCTGAGTAATGGTGATGGAACATGACAGCAGTCCCCCACTCTGTAAATGTGTGAGATCACAGGACACATGTAGCTTCAAGCATACACATCCCATACCCTGGAGCTAGAACTGCGGCTTGTATGAGGTCCTGGGTCTCATTCCCGGCACCACCTGGTGCTTACTCATATACTGGCCAATAGGAGGAACCTCTGTCTGTTTGGGTCACAGCCCTAGTGGCTCCAGAGCAAAAGAAACTGATGTCTCCCAATTCTGGACTTTGGGAAGCTAAAGAAGGAAGCTGCAGCTCGTATCTGGGGATGCTGCTTCCTAGTTCTTAGGTAACTTCTTGTTACCATGTCTTCCCAGACTGGAAGGGGTCAGTGAGTGCTCTGGGGTTTCCTCTCTTTTTGCAAAAAGAAAGGGTTTTTTGTGTGTGTGTGTGTGTGTGTGTGTGTGTGTGTGTGTGTGTGTGTGTAAGTGCAGCACCTAAAGGAGCCAGAAGAAAGCATGTGATCAGCCATCCGTTCATCTTGAACTGCAGTTACAGGTCGTTTTATGTTGCCCATTGTGGGTGTTGGGAACCAAACTCAAGTCCCCTGCAATATTTTCCCTTAACTCCTAAGCAATTTCTCCAGTCTCATTCTCATTCTCTCTCTCTCTCTCTCTCTCTCTCTCTCTCTCTCTCTCTCTCTCTCTCTCTCTCTGTCTCATTCTCTCTCTCTGTCTCATTCTCTCTCTGTCTCATTCTCTCTCTCTGTGTGTGTGTCATTCTCTCTCTCTGTCTCTCTCTCTCTCTGTCTCATTCTCTCTCTCTCTCTCTCTCTCTCTCTCTCTCTCTCTCTCTCTCTCTCACACACACACACACACACACACACACACACACACACACACAGAATTGGTTTTTCTGAGACAGAGTCTCACCTAGCCCTGGTTGACCTAAAACAACTTTGTATGTAGCTAAAGTTGACGCTGAGTCCAGATTCTCCTTCTTCCACTTCAGGAGGCATGCCACAGTGAAAAGATGTCTCTTTTTCCCATGTGGGTTCCATAGACAGGATCCAGGTTGTCAGGCTTGCTGGAAGCACCTTTACTCACGGATCCACCTTGGGAGCTCTCTGGGATCTCTTTTATGAGACCTTCAGCTCATTTATGAGGATTCTTCTATATAGAAGGGTTCTTCTATATAGTAGCTGACCTACTGTGATGACTAATGTTGATTATCAACTTGACAGGATCTAGAGTCACCATGGAAACAAGTCTTGGGCATGCCTGTGAGGGAGTTTCAGATTATGTTACTGGAAGTGCAAAGACCCACCTTAATTAAGAGTGCGCCATCCCTGGATTCCTGGTCTAATAAAAAGCAGAAAGTGAACTGACCAACAGCATTCACTGATCTCTGCTTCTGCACTTGGGATGCAGTGTGATCAGATGCCTCGTGCTTCTACTGACATGTTCTTTCTTTTTTCTTCAAGGGAACAGACCTTATTGATTTTCTTTGGTCTTCTCTAGTAGGGCATTTGAAGGGATCTCTGGCACCCCCTCAGTTTTTTTGCTTTTTTGTTTTGTTTTGTTTTGTTTTGTTTTGGGCACCAGCTGCAGCAACTTTTAAGACCCTTCTCTGCTCCTTCAGCTTTTACACCTCCTAGAAAACCCAAATGCACAGTGCCATGTTTTTTAATGAATGTTAAAGTAAGTCTGTCTGCCTCACTACTCCTCTTTCTCCTTGTATAACATGTATGCATGACACACATGTGATGACATACATGTGGAGGTCAGAGAATTGCCTTGTGGAATCAGTTCTTCCCATCCGGCTTTGTGTGGGTTCCAGGGACTGAACTCAGGTCACCTGGCTGGTGCAGTTGAGGCATTTTTGAAAAGAGGCATTACAGAAGCAGAGACAAAATGGGGAGGTAGAACAGTATTTCAAGGATAAGAGAGAGACTGCAAAGAGTAGGAAGTGAAAAGTGGCGTGACCTTTCAGAGGAACCAGAGCCCAGAGGGCCCCAGGAAGTAAAATGGGAAGGGTGGCTCAGAATATGATGGCAAGGCATGTATTGCTCAAAAGAGAGCTATTAATTAACATGATGGGGAATACCCTGTCCATCACCCAGCTGTCCTGTCCGATCTTCCTAGGGAAGGAGACGCCCCTTCTCTGCTGATGTGTCTACAGAGCTGGGAAGGTTCCTAGCTGAGCACAGAAAACTTACCAAGCCAGGCAAACCTGGATTTAGACAAAAGCTCTGCACCCCCTCCAGGTACCATGAATAAACTGGTCATCCCAGTTCTCTGAGCCTTAGGTTTTCCTGTCTGAAAAATGGGAACTGCTTTGTGGTGGTTAATATTGTCAACTCGATAGCATCTAGAATCATCCAGGAGACAACCCCCTAGGTATGCCTGTGAGTGAGTTTCTAGATTGGGTCAATTGAGGTGAGAAAACACACCCTAAATGTAGGTGTCCCTGTCCCATGGGCTGAGGTTTGGAATTGCATAAAAGGAGGACATGAGCTGAGTACCATAATTCATCTCTCTTCACTTCCTGACAACAAATGCAATGTGACCAGCTGCCTCTCACACCTGTCTCTATGCCATTCCTGCTGCGGACTGTACCTTCAAAACTGTGAGAAATGCTTTCTCAGATTGCTTTCATCACAGTATGAGAAAGAGTAAGTAATTAAGATAGCAGTCAAAACAGGGACAAAAAATGGAGCAGAGACTAAAGGAAGAGCCATTTGGGGACAGCGTCACCTGGGAATCCATCTGTATGCAAACACCAAACCCTGACACTGTTGCTGTTACCAAGAGGCGCTTGCTGATGGGAACCTGGTGTGGATGTTCCCTGGGAGGTTCTGCCAGCACCTGACCAATGCAGATGAGGATGCTTGCAGCCAATCATCAGACTGAGCTCAGGGACCCCAGTGGCAGAGCTGGCAGAAGGACTGGAGGAGCAGAGGGAACAACCCCATAGGAAGAATAGCATTGGCTGGCCGCACCACCCAATGCTCCCAGGGACTAGACCACCAAGTAAGGAGGCATCCATGTTCCAGATCTGTATGTAGCAGAGAAAAGCCTTGTCTGACATCAATAGGAGGGGAGGCCATTGGTCCTGTGGAGATTTGATGCCCCAGCATAGGGGGATGCTGGAGCAGTGGGTGGGAGTGGGTAGGTAGGTGGGGGAGCACCCTCACTGAGGCAAAGGGGAGGAAGAGGGGGGTAGAATGGGGGTTGTGGAGGGGTAACTGGGAAAGGGGATATCATCTTTCATTCGAGATGTAAATGAATGGAATAATTAATTTTAAAAATTAATAATAAAAAAATGAAAGTAACATCCTAAAAAAAAAGACAGCTGTCATTCAGATCTTCAATGCCCTCGTAAAGCTGGGGTGTTGGATACTGAATTCCAGCCTATATAGTACTATTCAAAGGTTGTAGATAGGCTGGGGAGATAGTTCAATGTACAACGTGCTTGTAAGCATGAGAGCCTGAGTGACAGAAGTGCTGAGAGACAAAGACAAGCAGGTCTCAGGAGCTTCCCAGCTAGATAGTATAGGTGAAACTGTGAGCTCAGGGGTCAATGAGAAGCCTTGTCTTAGAAAATAAGATGAAGAACTGAGATAATTCTTACAGCAGCTGGGAATTAACAGAGTTCCACATCAAGCCCCGCCCCCTCAAGGCTCAAGGAGCTATGCAGAAGAGAAAGTAGAAAGATGGTCAGAGTCGGAGGTGGTGGATGACTCCAAGGAAGCAGCCTCGTCCAGACACAGCAGGTGTGATACACATATGAGCTCACAGAGACCAAAGCAGCTCACACAAGACCCGTGGTTCCAAACCAAACAAAATCCTAGCTCTAAAGAGAGGAAGCAGACACAAAGTTGTAGACCTAAGCATGTTTTTGGTTTGGTTTGGTTTGGTTTGTTTGGTTTGGTTTGGTAGTTTGG
>NW_021620131.1:1044084-1045777 GCF_004785775.1 Grammomys surdaster | reverse complement strand
TGGTTTGGTTTGGTTTGGTGGTTTGGTTTGGTTTGGTTTGGTTTGGTGGTTTGCTTTGCTTTGCTTTGCTTTGCTTTGCTTTGCTTTGCTTTGCTTTGCTTTGCTTTGCTTTGCTTTGCTTTGCTTTGTGTGTGTGTGTGTGTTTGTGTGTGTGTCTGTGTGTGTGTCTACGTGTGCATGCGCCTGCACACACACAAAAGAGAAAGAGGGAGAGAAAGAGAGAGAGAGAAAGAGAGAGAGAGAACACATATTTTTGTTTTGTTTTGATTTTTGACATTTGTTTTCCTTTTTTAAGTTAATGTTTGTTTTGATTTTGAAGGAGAGATTAAAAAACATCAAGTTAGGTGGGTAGTGAAGTGGAGAGAATTTGGGAGGAGTTGTAGAGGGAAACGAATATGATCAAAATATAGTGTATGAGATTTTTTTAAATAAAAAATAAGATGGCTCAGTGGTTAAGAGCACTTGTTGGTCTTGCATAGGACCTAGATTCAATTCCTAGCAAGCACACAGTATCTCACAACTGTCTGTAACTCCAGTACAAGGGGGTCCAGTATAGATATGTGTTGTACATACATATATACAAGCAAAACATTCATATACTTAAGGCAAAAAAAGAATAAATCTGAAAAAATTAAATAACAATGTAGGCTGCAGCTGTGACTCTGAGGTAGATTAAATACCTAACATACATAAGGGCCTAGATCAGTCCCTGCTACAGACAAAACACCATCCTCTGCAACAAAAAGCTCAAGGTAGACAGCCAAGGTTGTCTGAGCTAAAATAAACTTCCACATACTTGTATAAACATATGTGATCCTCCACAAATGAACCTATGTACACAAAATTAAATGTATTAAACGTAATTGTTGGCCAGGCCTGGTGTTACAGGCTGCAATCCCTAGTAGTAGGAGAGCAGAAGCAGGAGGGTCCTAAGTTCAGGGCTGTCTGGGCTAGGGGATGAGTTCAGCCCCAGTTAGGGCAGCTTCAGATCCTGTCTCAAACTTCAAAGACAAAATTAAAAGGAGGAATGTCATTATAGTTTAGTGGTTATGTGATTGTCTGGTATATATAAAGCCCTGAGTTTCACCCCAAGTACTGATTAAGAAGTGAAACAAACAAATAGCTAACGAAAACCAGGTCTTTTACCATAAGAGAAGGAGTTAAGGTGTCAAAAGCTGGAGAGCTTTTGGAATACAATGAAGTGTTAATACTAGTTATTAATTTTCAGTATGTAAAGAGCATGTGTGTGTGTATTTGTATATTATGTTACAAACAAATCCTAAACTACATTTATCGTATGTGTTAGTTTTCTATTGCTGTGATTAAACACTGTGTCCTAGGCAAGAAACAGTTTATTTGGAGTCTACAGTTTCAGAGTGTTAGCATCCATGATAGCCTAGAGGAGGCAGCAGGCAGGAGCTAAGAGCTCACACCTTGAAGAGCGAATGGAAAACAGAGTGACCAAACTTAAAACTGCTACAGTCTTTTGGAACCTCTTTTGAAAGCCTTTTGAAACCTTTTGAAAGCCAGTTGCCAGTGACACTCCTCCTCCTAACCCCTCCTAACAGTTCCACCAACTGAAGACCAAGCATTCAAGACATATGAGTCCATGGGGGTGAGGAACATTCTCATTCAAACCACCTCTGTGTGTGTGTGTGTGTGTGTGTGTGTGTGTGTGTGTGTGTGTGTGTGT
>NW_021620131.1:1033428-1044074 GCF_004785775.1 Grammomys surdaster | reverse complement strand
TGTGTGTGTGTGTGTGTGTGTGTGTGTGTGTGTGTGTGTGTGTGTGTTCAAACATGCATTCACGTGTCATAGCATTCATGTACTTAGAGAACAACTTGAAGAAGTCAGTTCTCTTCTTCCACCAAGAGGGCCTGGTGTGGTAGTATACACTTACATACTTTTAATCCCAGTGCTTGGGAGACAGAAACAGGAATATCTCTGAGTTCCAGGCTACACAGTGAGACCCCATCTCAAACAAAGAAACTGGCCACAGGTCACCACGATTGGTGGCAATTGCCTTTACCCACTGAGCTATCTTGTTCTATGTTTTGATTTCATTGGATTTGGGAAGGTTGTGGTTTTTAAGGTGCAGCTGACAGAAGTGGGACACCGGGTTCAAGCCTTGAGAGTTGTCTTCCATCCTCCTGTCTCTGCTTCTTGTCTCCTACTGTAATGTGACCAGTGTCTGCCAACACTGATGGGACTGCCCCTGGCCATCCTTGCCTTGATGAACTGTATCCTAAACCATGAGCTAAAATAAAGCCCTTGTTAATATATGTCTTCCAGGTATTTGATCACAATCATGTGAAAGGTGATTAATGTGGCTTATATGTGTATTGACCACCACAAATATTTATATTTGTATGCATAAACATACAAGTGTGTTCGTGGTGAGTCTATATGAATATGTGTATGATTCTGTGTATGATACCTGTGAGTGTCGGGGGTGGGGTATGAATATGTGGTCTCCAGTTGGTAGAGCTTCGGGGAGGAATTAAAAGTGTGACCTTGGAGGAGGGATGTTAATGGAGACTGGTTTTTAGGTTTCAAAAGACTCTAGCATAGTAGTTCTCAACCCTAATGCTGTGACACTTTAATATAGTTCCTCCTTTGTGGCAACTCCCAGCCATAAGATTATTTTCATTGCTACCTCATAGCTTCATTGCTACTGTTAGGAATTATAATATAAATTTCTGTGTTTTCTGATGATCTTAGGTGGCCCCATGAAACGGGTGAAAAGAGTCACCACCTACAGGCTGAGAATCACTCACTGCTCTTGAAGTTTTCAGTTAGATCCTTCTGTTTCCCAGTGTGAGCTCTCAGCTACTGCCCGTCTGCGTGCATTTTTGTATGAGAATGTTTGTGTTCACATTTGTTTGGTGACTGGGCCTGAAGCTATGATACGCCAATATCAATGAATATCCTAATATCCAGATCTGGGTTTATGAATTCCATTTTTTACTTGAAAGCACCCAACCCTCTTGAGAAAGCAGTTAATTCCCAAGGAGAAGGTAAGGGATAAGCTAGGGCATCTAAGTGGGGCAGGAGAGGAAACAGATTAACAAAACCAAAACCAATTAGGGGTATGTTAAAGAGGCTCAGAAGCAAACATGATAGATAAGCTTCTACTAGCTAAATCAAAGACAATTTAAGCATTAAGGGAAAAAGAAACATCAGCACAATAACCAAGTAAAATCCCCCCTTCCCTAAAAGCAGTTAAAAACCTATTGAGATTTGACAGAATCAACAGTTTCCAAAACCCTGGAAATGACCCAAAAGCTTACAATAACCCAGTAAGCATTTTTAGAAAAACTTCAAACCTCACAAAAATGCAAGCACTTTGGAATTTTAAGCTGCCTCACTTCCAATCTCTCTTCCTCATCTAAGAAGTAGATTCTTGAGAGTTTGTTTTAAGGTTCTAGCAGAGAGCCGAACACTAGTCCTCTTCTATTAAGGGGAGGTCCTTCTCTTCTATTCAACATGCAGCTTTGGGAGGGAAGCACATGGAACTGTAAGGGAGGAAGGGGACACCCACCTAGTCAGCCATATCAGCTGGATCAACCCTGGCGATCAATGGGGTGACAGATGTCACAGCCAAATCACCCTCACATCCCAGAAGAAGCTTCTTAATTACTTAATTAATTAGACAAAGTGTCTCTATGCAGCCCAAGCTAGCCTAGAAATCTCTGTGTAGATCAAGCTTGTCTGGAACTCACAGGGATTCATCTGCTTCAGCCTCCCCAATGCTTGGATTAAAAGAATATACCACCACACACAATATGTCTACATATTTTAAAAATCTTTATGTGTGTATGTGTATATATGATGCGTGAGTACAGGTGTACATGTATTATGATGTACACATGGAGGTTAGAAATCAACCTTGAATGTTGGTCCTTGCTGTCCACCTTAAGACCTTTTGTTTGCCACTGTATGCCCCAGACCAGTTGGCTTTTGAGCTCTAGGATTCTCCTGTCTCCATCTCTGATCTCACTGTGGCAGTACTGGAGTAACAGATGTGCTACCATGTCTGCCTCAGGTCTTAGGCTTATGTCACAAGATTTTATCCACTAAGCCAACTATCTAGCCCGAAGATCTTCGCTTTTTAATTTTTTGTTTTATGTGTATGAATGTTTTGCCTACATGTAAATGCACCACATGTAGCAATTACTTTGAAGGCCAGAAGGTAGTAACAGATCTCCTGGAACTATGGTTATAGATGGCTGTGAACTGCCATACAGGTGCTGAGAACTGAACACAGGTTTTCCATAAGAGCGGCAAGTGCCCTTAACCAATAAGCCATTCTCTCCAGCCTCGTATTTTTATTTTCAAGTATGTGTATGTATACATGAGTGCGGTACCCACAGAGGCTAGAAGAGGACATTGGATTCTCTAGGGCTGGTGGTTGTAAGTTGCCCAATATGGGTACTGGGAGCCAAACTCAGGTTCTCCGGAAGAGCAGTAAGCACTCCTAATAGCTGAGCCATCTCTCTAACCTCCTTACACATTTTTAATTGACATGTATTAATTGTACGTATCAGTAGGGTTCAATATTTCCATATATGCATAGTGTACACTGATAATATCCAGCCTTCTTTGTGCCCACTCTCATTTATTCCAGTCTTTATTAGTCACTATTCTATTTTCAAGTCCTTTTTTTCTTTCCTACTTTGTGTGTGTAGGTCTGAGGTTGTTGTTAGGAATCATCTTCTATCATCCCTCTAACTTACGCTTTGAGGAGACGGGTTCTCTCAGTCAAACACAGAGCTCAATGATACGGTTAGTTTGGTTATCCAGCTTGCCCCGGGGATTTCTTATCTTTACCTTTCGAGGCTGGAATTATAGGTTGCCAAGCTCATTGATGATCTGAAGTCCAGTCTTCCATGATTCCGCAGCAAGCTCTTTAACCAATGAGTCACTTCCCCATTCTCTTGAATCTGTTTTTTAGATTTTTACATGTCAGAATGAAATGTGGCACTTGTCTTTCCATGTCTGATTAATTTCCCTTAACACAATGTCTCATTACTCCATCTATTTTTCTGCTTGTAACAGGATTTACACACACACACACACACACACACGGGTATGCATGCATGCACGCATGCACTATATTTTCTTTGTCCATCCTTCTCTTGATGTATACCTAGGTTGATCCCATGCAATAGCTATTATGAACAGCACCATAATAAATATAGGTCTGCAGATATGTCTTTGGTACATACCCTTTCTAGACACAGATTGGAAATGGAAAAACAGAAGAATGGAATATCCTTAGAGGTTCTGAAAAGTTCTAACATATTCTTGGCAGTCTTGGGAGTTACAGGTTTGTGGGTCCCTAAACCCCCATCTCTAGCTGATTTTGAGGCACTGCACCAACAGGGAGTAAAGAAGAGTTGTGGTGTCAGGTGGAGCCTTAAAGAAGGTGTGCCCCAAAAGATACAGAGAGCCCTTGGCGAAGAGAAGGAGACTTTGACATCGTATGTGCTGTATGACTTCTCCTGGGAAGATATAAACAAAATTCTTTTTATTCCAAATAGGGCACTAGAGAAATCATTCTACCTAAGATCAGCTTAGTGAGCATTGAGTTTATTGGGTTTATTTTTCCATTAATTAATTAATTAATTAACATACCAATCACAGGCCCCCTCATCTCAGTACCCTACTTCACATGGTCCTTCCCTCCATCACTCCTCCCCTTTACCTCTGAGAAGGGGGAGGTCTCCTCTGGGTACCGACCCATCCTGGAACCTCAAGTCAATGCAGGACTAGGCACATGCTCTCCCACTGAGGCTACACAAAGCAACCCAGTTAGGGGAACATGTCCACAGTCAGGCAGCAGAATCAAGGTAAGCTCCCACTCCAGTTGTTGGAGGACCAAGACCAAGCTGCACATCTGTTACATACATGGAGGGGGACCTAGGTCCAGCCCTTATATGGTCTTTGGTTGGTGGTCCAGTCTCTGGAAGTCCCCAGGGGTCCAGGTTAGACTCTGTTGGTCTTCTAATGGACTCCCTACCTCCTCTGGGTTCCTCATTCCTTTCTCCAACTCTCCCACAAGACTTCTCAAGCTCAGTCTGACATTTGGCTGTGGATTTTGGTGGATCTCTATTTCAGGCAGCTGCTGGGTGGAGCCTCTCAGAGGACAGTTAGGCTAGGCTCCTGTCTGTGAATCCAGGATGACAGATGGAAACACAGCCTGAGGATCCAAGTGAGTTGAAGGAGGAAGGCAGGCGTGTGCTATGTCCCTATTGATCCTCTGTGGACAGCTCAGCACATTTCTTCCCAAACTGGCAGGGGTTGCTACTGCATTCATGTATGTCCATGTCACTCAGGGCACTTGTGAATCCAGGCCAGCAGTGACAAATACAGCTGTCAACAGTGTCTTTACATGATGCATCATTGTGAAAAAGCTTTGTCCAATGAAGAAGCATCAAAATCTCTCAGTGTGTCCTTGTGAATCCACTACCCATGCAGACACAATAGTTGCTGCTTCCTCCATCCACACATAGACTTCCATGGAGACATGGCTGACTGGCACTTTCATCAGAGTTGAGTTCACAGTTGTCCAAGGAATCCAGTGCACGTTCACAGAAGTAAGCATTAAGAGCATCCTGCCACATAACACCATGTAGACCTGGCTGGGATCAACATTCATCAATTTCTAACTCACAGTTCACACCAGAATACTCTTGAAGGTACAGACACGTGTACCTTCTTGCCTCATTGAGACATACAGCTTCATTCATGCATGGATCAGAAGCACATTCATAAACTTCCAAGTCAAAATTCTTGCCTTGGTATCTAGACACACAGAAGCAGGAATAACCATTGATTCCATCCTGTGACAAGAACTGGAAGCACACTCATTGTGATTTGTCCACAGTGGGCTGTGTCCTTCTGTGGCAATTAGCAATTCAAATGCGTTATAAACACAGTCACAAAACAATCTCCTCTGGAAAATTCTTCAGTTGAGGTTCCCTCTTCCCTAGAGTTGTGTCAAGTTGGCATGTGATGGTAACTCTAACAAAGAGAATGACTGAGGAGTTATTTATAGGACTGTGGGTAATGCAAATACACATTTATCACTGAAAAGCCCATCCTCCTATAGGTATGACACATGAAAGCAGCATTCCCGGAGCTCCAGGCACAATTTCCAGGCAGCTTGCCTCTCAGTGAGTTTCCTCTTCATAGCAACTGTTGCTGCTTATGCAACCCTTGTGAATCTGATAAATTTCAGGAGCTCTCTGAGACTTATGAGTTTTGTTTACATACTGAGTCTTGATGAGACTTCCATCAGGGAATGTTGCAATTCAGAGGAAAGTGCTACACAATAGTACTCAAGGAAATACTTGCCCATCCACGAGCTAAGCACTAAGACTTGAGTGGTTCTACTTGACATGGAATGCAGACTTTATAGAATTCATTCAAAAAAGACATTAAACAAGGAACAGTAGCAAAATAGTGGCAGCCATACTCTGGAGAAGAGAGATCATTTGATTTCCATAATTACTACACTTTGAAATATCCAGTAAAAATTGACATATGTAAAGGAACAAATATTATTCATATACAGGAAATTTTGTACAGCAAATTTCCTTGTGAGAGCCCAGATGTTGGACTTACTAGCTGTCTTAGTCAATGCTATATTGCTGTGAAGAGACACCAGGACTGCAAGCTCAAGGGTAGCAAACAAGGCTCTGATAGACTTTCCCTTGGTAAAAACCATTGGATTATATTTCCAAAGCTAGCTACCAAGGTCTATTCCCTTATTTGGCCACATCCCCCTCCTGGGGCTGACTACCAAGGTTCAGTTATCAAAGTATTAAGGTCCAGAACCTTTGGCTCACCTAATAAACATTCCCAATTAAAATTAAATACCTCATCCTAACACAGGTTCTCATTTTAATTTTATAAATCTCCATTTTTCTATGGGCTAAGTCTGCTTCTCTCTATCCAGAGGCAGCCCTTTGTCCTCAAGGACAAATTAGCCCTTTCCCCTCTCCCTTAACAGACCTTAACATTTGGAGGTCTAATTTTGCTTTCTAGTTCTCTTAAGCACAGAGGTTTTAAACTTTTAAACACAACGTTATGCATAGACTTGAGTTATACCCTGAGTCAAATCCTTGACTTCGTGGTGGTACCTGTCCATACTGGGGATTTAATTATCATTAGCTTAACAGCTCCTACCAGGAATTTATGTTTCTGGGTGAAGCATTAATGATGCAGGGGCCAAATGTAATCAACAGGGGCAGAAGAGCCGAGTACTACAATGGCTGCTGTCTGAGTTACTAACCCTGAAGACCCAGCTTGCATAACATCAGCAAGATCGGTGGCACCCAGAACCTGCAACTACAGCAAGCTACTGTGCAGCCTGCTGTCCGATTGCCTGCACATCATGACTATTAAGTCATGAATGCAGCCAACGTGGGCTGGAACAGTTCCACATTCGCTTGATTCCTGGCCACACTTACCTGCACCACTGTTCTTTTAAGCCTCGCTGCACGCAGTGTTCTGTGTTTATCCACCTGTAGGGATGCTCACCTTCTGGTCTGGAGAAATAAATGATTTAAGAGAAAAAGAAAAAAGAAAAGAACATTAGAGCCATTTATTTCCTCCTCACAGGGCTTTTCCCTTCTTTATTAGGCATTTTTTGAATTTTGGCCAAATTATCTCTGATAATTCCTGAGTGGTTTGCATAGAAGCAGCAAGTTTCCCCAAGATTATACAATAACCTCTTTATTCTATATGAAGCAGATCAAATACCCTACTGTGATGTAAAGACTACCTCAGCTAATGAGTCAACCTGTTCTAATTTTGCAACAGACTTTTCTAATGCAAATAAATCCTGGGTTATTTAATGTCCTGAGTTTTTGCAGTTGACATCATCCATTGCTGTGCCTGTTGCGCCGAGAGCAGTTCCAGCTGTTCTTAACCCTAAACTTACTATGAGGAGTATAAGGAGAGGAACTGCATATTTCCCTGTGCCTCAGGGAGCTGGGAAGATTTAGGAATACAAGTGTTCCCCCCCCCAAGATTGTCACAAACAAATATCCTGGGAAATAGGAATGCTCAGATGCAAATTTTTGAGACTTGATGCACATGCCAAAGAGCTAAGCAGGGATGCAATCTATCATCATATACAAACCAGTTTCAACCAAAAGGTGAAGGAAGGAATGTCCACCTGATTAAGTGGCAGCTAGGCGCTGTGAGACATTTATGACAAATTCGTATTTACTCTTAAACGAGAATCTAGACGTGTATTCCATGAAAGAGCAGGATGGAACATAGACAGACAAAACATTATTAGTCTACGACCCACCTCAGTCTTACCTTTAGTGGATCTTCACAGACCTTGGTGATGGTCTGTTTTCTGCAGCTCGGTCATTGCACTGGCTGGTTTTGTGTGTCAATTTGACACAAGCTGTAGTTATCACAGAGAAAGGAGACTCCCTTGAAGAAATGCCTCCATGAGATCCAGCTGAAAGGCATTTTTCTCAATTAGTGATCAAGAGTGGGAGGGCCCATTGTGGTGGTGCCATCCACGGGCTGGTAGTCTTGAGTTCTATAAGAAAGCAAGCCAAGTAAGCCAGGGGAAGCAAGCCTATAAGTAACATCCCTCCATGGCCTCTGCATCAGCTCCTGCTTCCTGACCTGCTTGAGTTCCAGTCCTGACTTCCTTTGGTGATGAACAGCAATGTGGAAATGTAAGCTGAATAAATCCTTTCCTCCCCAAGTTCCTTCTTGGTCATGACGTTTGTGCAGGAATAGAAACCCTGACTAAGACAGTCATCATTCCCTGTGATGACCTGAGAGTGAGGTATCCAGGTGTGGATGCAGTTTTCCTTTACAGCAGTGAGGGTGTGTCAACTTTTGCCAAACTATTCAGATCTGTCTGAAGACCTGGGATCTGAGGACTGGAAATAATGGGGCGAACTACAGTCTACTGCTGTAATCAATCTTCTTTCATGGTCAATGTACTTTTATACACAAATAAGACAAAGAAAGTAACGATCCAAGGAAAGTTGTTTGAGTTCAGAAAAACATGTAAATAAATGTCAGTGAACACATACTAAATATTAACAGAGCAGCCCTTTCCCAGAACTTTCTCAGGACAGACAAATTTAAGCACAATTGCCTAGCATGTAGATTATATCTGGTAAATCACAAAATCAAGGCAGAAAGCTATACACAGATTGAGGGCAGATGGCAGACAGCTTTCAGCACATCCTTTCACCAGGTTAGGTTCTATAGCTATGTCCTGACATCCAACAAGAATAAATGTGTCTGAAAAATTGAATGTGAATGTTTGTCACAGGAGGCATAAAATCGAGTGCAAAAAACAATCCAGAAAATAAAATGTGCCTGAAGAAGGCCTTTGGTCTTATTTCCTGGAGCCTCTTTCACAGTTCCCCAAAGTATTGTTCACCATGTGTCATTCTTTTGACAGTGTTCTGACAGGGGTAATCAGAATAACAAGGTATGGTCCCTTCCAGCAGGGTCCCAGTTTCCTTTAGACCTAACATTCTAGTCTTTTGTTGAAGATAAGGGGTGATGTAATCTCTTCTGTAACTGCTTCTCAGCTGAAATTGAAATATCATTGTCAGGGCCCATAAGGGCTAGAATGCTAGTCAAAGGCCAAGGGGTAGGGATTCAGGCTGGGGGTGGGGGGTGGGGGACATTCATCAGAAGCATCTGGTTTGCTGACCCAGCTGAAGAGAAAGAGGGCAATCACACCAGCTAGACTGGTATATCAGCTTTCAGCAAATCCAAGGTTCATGGCCATTTGTAGCAGTTTGTAGTCCAAAGCTGATTCATGGATTGTGTGCGTAAGCTGAGTGGAAATCTGCTGGGACAGATATAGACTAGAGACAGAAGTTTAGGGCCTTAAAGGAACAGCTTACATTTATAACTTCCCCTTCAGGAATAAGAAATTGGTAGAGAAATTTAGGCTGTTGATTGACAGCATATTTGTCTGGAGTCTGTTTGACCTGTGATAAGTGAAGCCAAGTTTACATTAATTTAAAGTTTACAAAAAGGAGATAAAAAGTTCAGATATACTAGCATTATAACTGTTTGTAATCATAACAGAAGCTTTGGGACCCCCCCCAAATGATTTTGAGTTAAAAGCATTAATAGAGTCTCCTCAGTCCAGAGGACTGAAATATATCAATGGATAGATTGAACAGAGATGTTTTTAGCACAATGAGGAATACCTTTTAGTCTATACTTACAAAACAAAGGAAATTTTAAAATTTTGTATTTGTGACTATAATAATAGTCAGTACTATACCAGAACCAGATTAAAAGCTTACCAGAATTCCACTGATTAATATGTTAAAGCTCTGAATCTTTGAAAGTCTTAACATCATATATCATCTTTTATTATTATTATTATTATCATTATCATTATCATTATCATTATTATCATTTTTCCTCTGGGCCTTACAATGTACACAAACATCAAGCCATTTTCCACTCGTTTACAATGAGACGTAAGTGATAGGTTACTGAGAGCAGCTATTGCAAAGTAAGCTCTTTTAAATAGAGGAATCGTAAAAGTTATATGAGTTCACCAGGACAAACAAAATGTGATTTTCATATATGAAATACATTGACCAGACAGCTACTGCTAAACTGATAAAGCTCCAGTCAACCATCAACATTATCAGAGATCAAAGAAGGATAAATTTGAACAGGAAGTATAAACCAGGTGGTCTCTGTATCAGTAAATGACAGAGATTTACCAGCTACCTGGAAAGTTACCATAGGCTCCTCCTCAGCAATCTCCAGGGAAGTAGAGTGGCTTCAGTCTCCAGCAGTCACACAGGGAAGATTAACTCTCCGACTGCTGGAGAGTACATCTGCTTTTAAATAAACTTTATTTTAGTTACTTATTTTGGGCTTAACCATGAAAACATGTATGGAAGGGTAAATACAGCTATCCTTGTCAGTGAATTACATTTGTTCTTAGACTACAAGCAGAGTTTTGAGCATGCCAAAGAATTTGGTCATTTACACAGTAACTGGTTATTAACTGGCATGCCCTAATCATAGTCTTTATTTAAAAAGCTACAATACTTGAATTGAGGTTCTTTAGCACCAAAATAAAACTGCAAATTGTCAGTGCCCATAGAGACACTAGGAATCTTTCGGTTTCTTGTAAGACTCAGTTTGCCCAAGTAATGAAGACTTAACAAAGATAGCAAGAACCAAGGGACCACATACTTATTTTCACGTCAGATCCTGTTAGCCTGAATAGGTCTTAAGTAAGGAGAAATATTCTAAATATTCTATAGGCTCTTGCCACATACTTAAGCTTGCTGCATCAGAAGATAGGAATCTCTCTCTCTCTCTCTCTCTCTCTCTCTCTCTCTCTCTCTCTCTCT
>NW_021620131.1:1018154-1033418 GCF_004785775.1 Grammomys surdaster | reverse complement strand
TCTCTCTCTCTCTCTCTCTCTCTCTCTCTCTCTCTCTCTCTCTCTCTCTCTCCTGTATTTTTAATTTTTCTTTTATCCATGTTTCTTGAGGCTGTTATTCTTCATCTAGAATAATATAACCCTCTGTCATCCTACTTTGTCTAACACTCTTGTCAGATCTTAGCTCATGACATCAAACCTCTACTTTTTTTAAGTCATATTTTTAACAGAAAATTCAACTAGGAATACCAGTCCCTGATAGTGACTGTCAGGTTGGCATCAAAAAGAGGCCAGTAGCCCTAAGCATGGGCGTGACAGAGGCTTCTTTTGTGACAGCTTCCTTTCTGACGCTTTCCTACTTGGTTCGGATTCTGGCAGCATTTTCAGTCTTTGCTCTTTGTGGAGGTTTGGATAGAAATGGCTCCCATAGACTCATGTGTTTGAACACTTAATCCATGGAAGTGGCACTATTAGGAGGTATGGCCTTGTTGGAGGAAGTGCATCACTGAGGGCAGGACTTCTAGTTATACACAGTGTGGCAGTCTCTTCCTGCTGCCTGCCAATCCAGATATAGAACTCTTAGCTGCTTCTCTAGGACCATGTCTGCATGTACACCACCATGCTCCCTGCCATGATGATAATGGACTAAATCTCTGAAACCATAAACTAGCCCCAATTAAATGTTGTTTATAAGAGTTGCTATGGTCATAGTGTCTCTTCACAGCAATAGAAATCCTAACTAGCACTGGGTGGTGATGGTGCATGCCTTTAATCCCTGCAGTTGGTAGGCAGAAGCAAGATCTATAGGTTCCAAGCCAGCCTAGTCTACAGAGTGAGTTCCAGGACAACCAGGGCTATTCAGAGAAACCTTGTCTTTAAAAACAAAACAGAAGGAAAAGAAGAAAGGAAAGAAGGAAGGAAGGAAAAGAAACCCTAACTAAGACACCTTTTAAATGGATTTCTTAGGTCTAGTCATCTGGGTCCTGAGCTGCTGTATTTTTTTTTTATCTCACATATGTGTCTGGTGATAGCCCTCTATTTAAAGTGAAAAATAGAATTGGCAAAATTACTAGAAGAAATTTTGAATACATCAAACCACTGATGCTTAGAGACTCAATGAATTTTGAGAACATTCAAGGACAAACATTTTGGTTTAGCCTACAACATTATTCTGAAATAAAGCTGATATCCAGAAATTCTGTTACTTTGCTATATATTAAAAACAGTAAATAGCTATTGAACATAGTAAACAAAAATCTCATTTATGATGCCTTGATTAAGGAATAAAAAGTAGTACTTTTTAATTATAGCCTTCTCAGTATTGTTTTTTTCTGGGGTATTTTTTGGTCTGTTTATTTGTTTTTTGTTTTGTTGTTTTGTTTTGTTTGTTTGTTTGTGTTTGTTTGTATTTGGTTGGTTGGTTGGTTACACTGGCATTATATCAAGGAAAATTACAGAGGTAAAAAAGAGAATTTCCTATATTCCCTATCTGTAAAGCTTTTGTTTTGTTTTGTTTTAAAAAAAACTTTTTAATGATCTTTTGTGAATTTCACATCATGTACCTCAATCCCACTCATCTCCCCATCACTCCATGTCTGCCCTCTGCCCTTGCAACTCCCCTCGCAAATGAATATAAAAATATAATAAATAAATAAACAAACAAATAAATAAAAGCATCTTGCCGTGGAAGTTGTCACAGTGTGTCACACAGTATACTCTTTGTTCAAACAGCTTTACTTGCAAATGTTCATTGCAATGAGTCACAGGTCTGGTTCCAGGCCTCTGGCTTCTGCTACAATACCAATACTGGATCCTCACCCAGACTCCTCTTGGATATTCTGTTGTTGCCCTGTGTCATGGAAATCCTGCAGCTTTGGTTCTGTGGGACTGTCCTCTTCATGTACTTCAGCAGATCTTAGATGATGTAGACGTTGGTGTAGGCCAACTCACGGCCTTGGATCTGAGCCTGGGTGATAGCTAAATTGGCCAGCCCACCAGGTCTCCTGCTTTGCCCAGATAAGGGGCAGGGAAAGCACTCCTGACTGCTGCAGCTGTCAAAGGACATGGCTGACTCTCACACAGCATTGGCGCCAGCTCTGCCACACCCATGCCACCAGGGCCAGCTCTCCAACACTGCCCTGGCCGAGGGACAGGGCCATGTCACCTTAGTGCCACAGCCCACAAGAGGATGGGCCAGTGTCCCACTCTCATTTCCTCAAAGCCAACTCTCTGTTGCCCATGCCATCAAGGCCAGCTCTACTGCACTGCCTAGGTGAGGTGCAGGGCCTACTTTCCCAAGTGCTATAGCCTGCTCTCCTGCTCTCATTCCTTCTGGGCTGGCTCATCCTGACCCATGCCACCAGGGCCAGCTCTGCTGTGCTGTCTGGGTGAGGTATGTAGCCCACTCTCCCAAGTGCTGCAGCCTTCTTCGAGGAGCAGAATCTGCTCTCCTGCTGTCACACCCTTGGGGCCAGCTATCCCATGCTGCTCAGGTGAGAGATGAGGCCGTCTTTCCTGGGCCCATGTCCTCTGGGCTGATTCATCCACACTCCCACCACTTGACAGAGCTCTATTATGCTGTCCAGGTGAGCCGCTGAACCTGCTCTCCAGAGTGCTGAAGCTCGTGAGGGGTGGAGCCAGCTCTCCTGCTTGTGCACCCTTGGGACCAGCTTTCCCATGCTGCCTAGGTGAGGGTTAGGGCCAGTTCTCCCGAGTGCCATAACCAGTGAGGGGTGGGGCCAGTACTACACAGTCCTGGAGCATCAACATGGCTTCAGGCAGCAGCCCAGACCAGGGACTTCCACATGGCCTTTGGTGGTAATGTGAGTCACAGAAATCGACACAGACCGTTAAAAGGATCCTGGTGGCAGCATGGTACAAGACATCGCCATGGCCTCAGATGGCAGTCCAGGCTACTCACATCAGAATATCCCTCACCACCTCTCTTCATAATGCACAAATCGTTCTGTTCTCTCTTTCTCAATATCTCCACCACATATTTGCTCAACATACTGGGGCTTCTCGGGTGTCTTCTGCCTGGCCGAAGCTTTTTTTAATTTTTTTTTCCATTTTAAAAACAAAAATAATTTTAATTAAAACAATTTCTTGGCATTGTTCAAAAACATTATAAGACTCTCTTTACAAAAGAAAACTTCTCATCTTGGCTTTAAAAAAGGCAAACTAGTAAGCTACATTAGACAGAAATGATGGACAGCCTTAGCAGCCACATGAGAAATGTGTCCGCTTTCTTATTACACAGATAGTTAGTTCCTCCAGCTAGAGCCTGGAGTCGTGTATTTGTTTTACGCATATTGGGTCTTGCTGTATTACTTGGCAGGAGCCTGTACTCCTCGAGTCAGCTGTGGTCACTGGTTAGAATACATTCCAGTATCTGACATCAATTCTGTTCATCACGGCAGGAATGAGTAAGTGACTGAGATAACTCCACAGTGAACAGTGCCCAGCTATGCATGGTATTCAGTGATAAGTCAGAGATCCTCTGAATTCAGGATACGTGAAATAAATGCCTCTTAGAAAAGGATAAAGTCTTCTTACATCAAACAGGTAATACATCGGGTGGTGGTGGCGCACGCCTTTAATCCCAGTACTTGGGAGGCAGAGGCAGGCGGATTTCTGAGTT
Source organism: Grammomys surdaster (assembly GCF_004785775.1). Lineage (NCBI taxonomy): Eukaryota > Metazoa > Chordata > Mammalia > Rodentia > Muridae > Grammomys > Grammomys surdaster. The sequence continues at coordinate 1,029,799 of NW_021620131.1, read as the reverse complement.
CAAGGCCAGCCTGGTCTACAGAGTGAGTTCCAGGACAGCCAGGGCTACACAGAAAAACCCTGTCTCAAAAAAAAAAAAAAAAACCAAAAAAAAAAAACAAAAAACAAAAAACAAAAAAAACAAAAAAAAAATCAAGCAAGCAAAAGGGGCTGGAGAGATGGCTCAGCGGTTAAGAGCACTGAATGTCCAGAGGTCCTGAGTTCAACTCCCAGCAACCACATGGTGGCTCGCAACCATCTATAATGGAATCTGATGCCCTCTTCTGGTGTGTCTGAAGACAGCTACAGTGTACTCATATACATAAAATAAATAAATAAAATAAAATAAACAGGTAATACATGATTACTAATACTCATAGTGCTTTGACCTTGAAGGAATTTAGATGAATTTCCACATGAAGCCATCTTCGTTATTTCTTTACTTATTTACAAGTGGTTGGCCACTTAGAACGAGTCTGGGGATATTTCATAATTGTACAGCACAAAATTTAGTTCTAGATGCAGCTAATTAGCATTTACTTTCTCAAATGTCCTAGTCTAACGGTGTATAAGCTGCTCTGTGTAATACAGATAGCTGTCCTGCTGAAAATGACCACATGGTGAGTTCACTATGAATCACTGAAGAGACTGCCCTGTGAGATGCTTTTTCTACTTTTAACTGGACATTATATAAGGTTATAATAGTTTATTCAAATGACACATCATTTTTAACTATTTAGGATTTGTATATACTGGGAAAAGTTGGCTTCAGTCATCATTAGTTCAAGTCTCAGAATTCAAATCGCACTTTAAATTTGTATACACAAACATTTTACTTAAAAATGATTTTAAATCTTAAAACTTGAAAGAGTAGCATAGAGATGTCATAATCTACTTTTATTCCATTATATTTCAAATTCTTATGCATCAGGAAGTTACAGAAAGCACGACTTATCCACACTCTTATTTGCTTCTTGACACAATCTGAACCATGGTTTCAGACATGGTTTCTCTCTTCTTCTTTTTATTTAATGATTGGATATTTAGGCAGGTCACATACTTTATAAAACCATGTCTAAAATTTTCATTTTCCACTCTTTATCCAAGAAGCAAGAATTTGTAATTGTTTTCAAAGGTACATCTGGAGGTTTCCATACTGGAAAATCAACTGCATGCATGACGTTGTACAGAATGTACAAATGTACGTACTGGAGAACTCCCCAAGACATTCACCAGAGTCCACTTTCAGTCTGAACAATCTCTTGGGAGAACCAGTGAGTCAGTGTCCTTGTGATCAAATCACAAGTCAAATCAACTTTTGTAAAGGCAGTTCTGATTATGTTGATCCAGGTAATGCAGTGGTGGCAGGTTGGATAAAGGTAAGAGTTTGCTTTTGTTTTCACCAAATGCTGTCTCACTTGATTTAGGAGGGCTTGGGAATACCCAGGAATTATCTTCCAGAGAATTTCTCCCACAGGAGTTGTGCTCCTGAAAGTCTGCACCGTCTAATGACGGAACCAATCTCTCGTTGTCTGTCCACGACTGAAGAACTGTTTTGTCTGAGAAAACCTTTCTCTCTCCGGGGAAAGGGGAAGATGGAGCATAACAAGTGGCTTTGCCATTTGGTGACAAAGGGGGATGTCTTTTGTAAGTTGCAGTCAAATTTGTCAAGTGCAATTTCGTGCTGTCTCTCGCAAGGTCTTCAACACATCCTACTGGGGTACAGGCTTTCTTGACTGCAGCTGAGGTTTTCAGTTTTCTTAGTAGTTCTGCTTGCACTTGAGTCACCAGGTGTAAGTTAGACATTTCCCTCTTCAGTTCCCAGTATGCATGTTGTATATTATCACTGTGGTGAAGGCCCTGGTGTGGAACATGCTCGGCCTCGACAAGCTCGGCCTGGTGACATCTCTGTCCTGTGGAATGTCTTCCTGAGATGGACCCGTCTATTTGGCTTTCTGTAGCTCTGTTCTGAGGTCACTACATTGTTTCCTCAGTAGTTCCAGCTCCTGTTCCAAACCATGGATCTTCAAGTCACAGCTTAGCTTTTCCACTTCCCAGCTGGATGAGGGCGGAGTCACTGTCTCTCTTCTGTGGGCCTTTTCATGATTCAGAATGCAGATGTCATCTTCTACTAGTGTGTCTATGGCAGCCCGAACCCTGGCCACGTAGGGCGGTCCCCAAGGCCACCGGGTTTCGCTTCCCCAGTGTTTGGAAGCCGGCTGAAAACAAACCGGGTCGCCAGGGGTCACCACGGGCTTCCGTTTTCCTCGAAGACGCCGCTGCTTCCCCCGTCAAGGTGGCCTTCACAGGTGCACCGAGGGAGTCCCATGTCTTCCGCCGCGGCTCCCGCAATCAGGGGCCCTGGAGGCCACGGATGAGCAGGGGCGGCCCGGGGTCGCCCGAACAGGCCTGTTACCTAGCAACACGCACGCCAGCTGCCCCGCCCAGGGGCGAGGCCGAGCACTTTTTTTAATTTTAATTATTTATTCTTGTCTCATATAGTACATCCCAATTGCAGCCTTCCCTTCTTCCCCTCCTACCAACCCCTCAGATCTACTGCTCCTCCATTTCCCTCCCAGTGATATCAACCAAACTTGGCATAACAGGAGACAATAAGACTAGGCATAAGCACTCATATCAAGGGCTGGGTGAGGCAACCCAGAAGAAGGAAATGGTCTCCATGACCAGGCAAAAGAGACAGAGACATCCTCACTCCACTGTTAGGATTACAGCAAAACTCTCAAGTTAAAGAACCATGGCATGTATGCAGAGGACCTGGTGTAGATCTATGAAGACTGTGGTTGCCGCTTCAGTCTCCATGAGCCCCTATGAGCCATGCTTAGTTTATTCTGTGAGATGTGTTCTCCTGCAGACCTTGATGGCTCTGGCTCCTACAATCCCTCCTCCCCCTCTTCTGCACAATCTCACAATCTCTGCTTAATGTTTTCCCACGGATCTCTGTGTTGTTCCATCAGCTGCTAGGGGAAGCCTCTCTAATGATGGTTTGGCTAGGCACTGATTCTGTCGGTATAGAAGAATATCATTAGGAATCATTTCATTAACTTTTTTCTCAGTCATGTTTAGTTCTATTTTAGGTCTCTGTGCTTTCCAGCTTCCCGTTCCAGACTATCTAGGCAGGGTTGGGCATGGGCTATCTTTCATGGCGTAGGCCAGTAGTGGTTAAACCAGTCATTGGTTGGGCACTCCTACAAACTTCACCATTGCTCCAGCGTATCTTGCAGGCAGGGCAGGTTGTGGGTAATAAATTTTGTCGTTGGATTGGTGTCCCAGTTTCATCACTAGGAGCCAATCCTGGTTAAAGAAGATAGCTAGTTCAGGCTCCATGTATTTCATTACTAGGAATCCTCATTAGGATCAACTTCCATAGGTTACTGGAAGCTTCCACTGCACTAGGTTTCCATGTTGTCCCCTAAATGCCCACCTATTTCTCCTGTCATACAAATCATCTCTCCCTGACCTCTCTCCCTCCATTCCTTCTTCCTGCTCCTGATCCCTCCTGTTCCTATCCCCACCTGACCCCAGTCCACCCACAAACTCTATTCTATTTCCCCTTTCTAGGGGGACTCATGTGTCACTCCAAGAATTCTCCTCTTTAACTTCTCTGGATCTGTGGATTGGGGTGTGATTACCCTTTATTTAACAGCTAATATCAACTTCTAAGTGAATACATGTCATGTTTGTCTATCAGGGTCTGGGTTACCTCACACAGGATGATTTTTTTCTAGTTCCATTCATTTGCCTGAAAATTTCATGATGTTAATTTTTCTAACATCTGAGTAATATTCCATTGTGTAAATTTACCATTTTTTCCTTATCCATTCTTTGGTTGAGGGGCATCAGGTTGTTTCCAGTTTCTGGCTACTACGAATAAAACTGCTATGAACATCTTTTGGGTTTATGCCCTAGAGTGGTATAGCTGAATCTTAATGTAGCTCAATTCCCAGTCTTCTAAGGAGTCACCATATTGATTTCCATAGAGGATGTACAAGTTTGTTCTCCCTTGCTCCACATGTTCTCCAGCATGAGCTGTCATTTGTGTTGTTGATCTTAGCCATTACGACACGTGTAAAACAGAATCTCGTTTTTATTTTCGTTTCCCTGATAGTTAAGGATGTTGAACATTGCTTTAAGTGTTTCTCTTCCATTTCAGACTCCTCTAAGGAGACCTCTCTGTTTAAGTCTGCATCTCATTTTTTTAATTGGATTTTTTGGTTTGTTGATGTCTAGTTTCTCGAGTTATTTAGTTTGGATATCAGCCCTCTATCAGATATGGAGTTGATTAACTCATTTAACTCCTTGGGGCTGTTGAGAAACAGAAGTTAGAGAAAGAAAATTTGCATGTACACACACACAAAAAATTGATGGACGAAAGAAACAATGTTCCAGCCACACCATCCTTTATTCTTCCTTCCATAGCTTATATATCCCAGCAAGATCTTTCAAGCAGTATACAACTATAATGTGATTATATTTTAGTTTTCTTCTAGTGAATGATTATGAAACAACAGTGTATTTTCCACTACCTTTATAAGAAATAACATTATCAGTAATGGTAAAGAAAACAAATTATTCTCAAAAACCCACATACATTCATAATCAAGCAAGTTGTTATCCATTAACAAGGTGTAAGCAAGCAAGATAGTTTTTCTCAGCCAGTTTCTCTTACTGGCAGGCAGCAATTTGCAGTTACAAAGAAAGAAGTAATTATTTTATTATTAATCTTTAAAACTAATCTCATAAAAATCTTAAAAGAATCAGAAATCTAAACTTTCATATAAAAATCAGTCATATCCACCTTAAATCTTCAAAATCAACATCTACTCATCAGCAATTTTTAATAAATCACATCAGAAAGCAGAGGGTAAAAATGGGTATAAGAAATCAATTATCATCAGTCCAGCCTCAGTGAGAGTCATGTCAGCCAGTGTTGCCGTTTCTAAACTTCATATTGTTCCCTAAGATTGTTTACATCAGAGCCAGTAGTAAAAAAAAATCTCAACCTAGCTTCACTAACAACTTTATTTTTCCAAATGTTTTCTAAGGATAGTGGTCATTGTTGACAATCTACATCTCTAAGTTCTTCTTTTGAGTGGTACTTGAATCATTAATCTGCTCCAGGTTCAGTATGTCTGGTTGTGCTCTTTGATCTACTTGGACTTGAGTATTGTGCAGGGTGATAAATGTGGATTTATTTTCATTCTTCTGCAGATTGATGTAATGTTAGACCAGCACCATTTGTTAAAAATGTTTTCTTTTTTTTTTTCTTTTTTTTACAGGCAACAAGGCAATTTTTAATATACAAACATACATACACAAATATATATGTGTATATGTATATGCATATGCATATGCATATGTATACAAACACACACATATTTCCATCTTGACCACAATTGCCCCTACCTCTTCTCCTCCTGCTTTTTAAATGTTAGTAATTTTTCAAATTAGAAGCTGTTTTTTGCTTTTGTGACTTAGTGTCTGTTTGGTTTCAATGTCAGTCTTTCATTTTCAAACATTGCTTTCTTCCTGAAGTATATTCTTTTCTTTTCTTTTTTTTTTTTATTGGATGTTTTATTTGCATTTCCTATGTTGTCCCCTTACCCCATCCCCCACCCACCCCGGAACCCCCAATCCCCTCACCCCTCCTCCTTCTTCTCTGTGGATGTAACCTCTATCTACTCCCCCCCACTCCCACCTCCCCACCCTCAAAATTCCCACCCCCTGGGGCATCCAGCCTTCATGAGGTCAAGGTTCTCTTCTTCCACCTGTGCCTGGCAGGGCCCTCCACTCTTACATATTCAGTTGAAGCCCTGGATCCCCCCCCCCAAGTGCTCCCAGGCTGGTGGTTTAGACCCTGGGAGCTGTGGTTGGTTGGTATTATTGTTCTCCTCATGGTGCCGCAAATCCTTTCAGCTCCTTCAGTCTTCACTCTAACTCCTCCATTGGGAACTCCATGATCAGTTCAATGGCTAGTTGTGAGCATCTGCCTCTGAATATGTCAGACTCTTGAAGACCTCTGAGGAGACATCCATATCAGGCTCTTATCAGCATGCACTTCCTGACTTCCACATCAGCATCTACCTTTGGTGACTGCACATGGGATGGATTCTCAGGTGGAAAGGTCTTCAGACGGCCCCTCCTTCAGTTTTTGTCCCTCGCTTTGTCTCCATATTTGCTCCCTTGAGTATTTTGTTGCTCCTTCTAAGAAGGACCGAATCACCCTCACTTGGTCTTCCTTCTTTATGGACTTCATGTGGCCTGTGAGTTGCATCTTGGGCATTTCAAGGTTCTGGGCTAATATCCAATAATCAGTGAGTGAATACCATGTGTGTTCTTTTGTGATTGGCTTACCTCACTCAGGATGATAATTTCTAGTTCCATCCATTTACCTAGGAACCTCTCGAATTCATTGTTTTTAATAGCTGAGTAATACTCCATTGTGTAAATATACCACATTTTTTTAATCCATTCCTCAGTTGAAGGACATCTGGGTTCTTTCCAGCTCCTGGCTATTATAAATAAGGCTGCTATGAACATAGTTGAGCATATGTCCTTGTTATATGTTCGAGCATCTTCTGGGTATATGCCTAGGAGTGGTATAGCTGGATCCTCGGGTAATGCTATGTCCAATTTTCTGAGGAACCGCCAGACTGATTTCCAAAGTGGTTGCACCATCTTGCAGTCCCACCAACAATGGAGGAGTGTTCCTCTTTCTCCACACCCTCGCCAGCATCTACTATCACCTGAGTTTTTAATCTTAGCCATTCTGACTGGTGTGAGATGGAATCTCAGGGTTGTTTTGATTTGCATTTCCCTGACGACTAAGGATGCCGAGCATTTCTTTAGGTGCTTCTCGGCCATTCGAGTTTCTTCTGTTGAAAATTCTTTGTTAAGCTCTATACCCCATTTTTTAATAGGGTAATTTGGTTGTCTGGAGTCTAATTTCTTGAGTTCTTTGTATATATTGGATATTAGCCCTCTATCAGATGAAGGATTGGTAAAGATCTTTTCCCAATTTGTTGGTTGTCGTTTTGTCCTATTGACAGTGTCCTTTGCCTTACAGAAACTTTGCAATTTTATGAAGTCCCATTTGTCAATTCTCAATCTTAGAGCATATGCCATTGGAGTTCTGTTCAGGAACTTTTCCCCTGTGCCCAAGTATTCGAGGCTTTTCCCCACCTTCTCTTCTATTAGTTTCAGTGTATCTGGTTTTATGTGGAGGTCCTTTATCCACTTAGATTTGAGCTTTGTACAAGGGGATAAGAACGAATCAATTTTCATTCTTCTACATGTACTCCTCCAGTTGAACCAGCACCATTTGTTGAAAATGCTGTACTTTTTCCACTGGACAGTTTTAGCTCCTTTGTCAAAGATCAAGTGGCTATAGGAGTGTGGGTTCATTTCTGGGTCTTCAATTCTATTCCATTGATCTTCCTGCCTGTCTCTGTACCAATACCAGGTAGTTTTTATCACTATTGCTCTGTAGTACAGCTTGAGGTCAGGGATGGTGATTCCTCCAGAAGTTCTTTTATTGTTGAGAATAGTTTTCGCTATCCTGGGTTTTTTGTCATTCCATATGAATTTGAGAATTTCCTTTTCTAACTCTGTGAAGAATTGAGTTGGGATTTTAATGGGGATTGCATTGAATCTGTAGATTGCTTTTGGCAAGATGGCCATTTTTATTATATTAATCCTGCCAATCCATGAGCATGGGAGATCTTTCCATCTTCTGAGATGATCTTCAGTTTCTTTCTTCAGAGACTTGAAGTTCTTGTCGTACAGGTCTTTCACTTGCTTGGTTAGATTCACACCAAGGTATTTTATATTATTTGCAACTATTGTGAAGGGTGTCATTTCCCTAATTTCTTTTTCAGTCTGTTTATCTTTCATGTAGAGGAAGGCTACTGATTTGTTTGAGTTGATTTTATAACCAGCCACTTTGCTGAAGTTGTTTATCAGGTTTAGGAGTTCTCTGGTGGAAGTTTGGGGGTCACTTAAGTATACTATCATATCATCTGCAAATAGCGATATTTTGACTTCTTCCTTTCCTATTTGTATCCCTTTGACTTCTTTTTGTTGTCTAATTGCTCTGGCTAGGACTTCCAGTACTATATTGAATAGGTAGGGGGAGAGTGGGCAGCCTTGTCTAGTCCCTGATCTTAGTGGGATTGCTTCAAGTTTCTCTCCATTTAGCTTGATGTTGGCTACTGGTTTGCTGTAAATTGCTTTTACTATGTTTAGGTATGGGCCTTGAATTCCTGATCTTTCCAAGACTTTTATCATGAAGGGATGTTGAATTTTGTCAAATGCTTTCTCAGCATCTAGTGAGATAATCATGTGGTTTTTTTCTTTAAGTTTGTTTATATAGTGGATTACATTGATGGATTTCTGAATATTGAACCATCCCTGCATTCCTGGGATAAAACCTACTTGATCATGATGGATGATTGTTTTGATGTGGTCTTGGATTCGGTTTGCTAGAATTTTATTGAGTATTTTTGCATCGATGTTCATAAGGGAGATTGGTCTGAAGTTCTCTTTCTTTGTAGGGTCCTTGTGGGGTTTGGGTATGAGTGTAATTGTAGCTTCATAGAACGAATTGGGTAGTGTTCCTTCTGTCTCTATTTTGTGGAATAGTTTGAAGAGAATTGGTATTAGGTCTTCCTTGAAGGTCTGATAGAATTCAGCACTAAAACCATCTGGTCCTGAGCTTTTTTTAGTGGGGAGACTTTTAATGACTGCTGCTATTTCCTGAGGGGTTATGGGACTATTTAGATGGCTTATCTGCTCCTGGTTTAACTTCGGTACCTGGTATCTGTCTAGGAAATTGTCCATTTCATCCAGGTTTTCCAGTTTTGTTGAGTATAGGCCTTTGTAGTAGGATCTGATGATTTTTTTAATTTCTTCCGTTTCTGTTGTTATGTCTCCCTTTTCAGTTCTGATTTTATTAATTTGGATACTGTCTCTGTGCCCTCTGGTTAATCTGGCTAACGGTTTCTCTATCTTGTTGATTTTCTCAAAGAACCAACTCCTGGTTTTATTGATATTTTGTATTGTTCTTTCTGTTTCTATTTGGTTGATTTCAGCCCTGAGTTTGATTATTTCCTGCCTTCTACTCCTCCTGGGTGTATTTGCTTCTTTTTGTTCTAGAGCTTTTAGTTGTGCAGTCAACTTGTTAGTGTGTGCTCTTTCCAGTTTCTTTTTGTAGGCACTTAGAGCTATGAGTTTTCCTCTTAGCACTGCCTTCATGGAGTCCCACAAGTTTTGGTATGATGTGTCCTCATTTTCATTGAATTCTAAAAAGTCTTTAATTTCTTTCTTTATTTCTTCCTTGAGCAAGTCATCATTGAGTAGAGAGTTGTTCAGTTTCCATGTGCACATGGGTTTTCCATTGGTTTTGTCATTATTAAAGACCAGTCTTATTCCGAGGTGATCTGATAAGATGCAAGGGATTATTTCAATCTTTTTGTATCTGTAGAGACTTGTTTTGTGACCAATTATATGGTCTATTTTGGAGAAGGTACCATGAGGTGCTGAGAAAAAGGTATATTCTTTTGTTTTAGGATGAAATGTTCTATAGATGTCTGTTAAGTCCATTCGGTTCATAACTTCTGTTAATGTCAAAGTGTCTGGGTTTAGTTTCTGTTTCCATGATCTGTCCATTGCTGAGAGTGGGGTGTTGAAATCCCCCACTATTATTGTGTGAGGTGTAATGTGTGTTTTGAGCTTTAGTAAAGTTTCTTTTATGTATGTAGATGCCCTTGCATTTGGGGCATAGATGTTCAGAATTGAGAGTTCACCTTGGTAGATTTTTCCTTTGATGAGTATGAAGTGTCCTTCCTTATCTTTTTTGATTAATTTTGGATGGAAGTCGATTTTATTTGATATTAGAATGGCTACTCCAGCTTGTTTCTTGGGACCATTGGCTTGGAAAATTGTTTTCCACCCTTTTATTCTGAGGTAGTGTCTGTCTTTGTCACTGAGGTGCGTTTCTTGTATGCAGCAAAATTCTGGGTCTTGTTTGTGTATCCAGTCTGATAGTCTGCGTCTTTTTATTGGGGAATTGAGACCATTGATGTTAAGAGATATTAAGGAAAAATGATTGTGGCTTCCTGTTATTTTTGTTATTAGAGGTAAAGTTATGTTTGTATAGTTATCTTCTTTTGGGGTTGTTGGAAGATTACTTCCTTGCTTTTTCTAGGGGGTAGTTTCCCTCCTTGTGTTGGCATTTTCCATCAATTATCCTTTGAAGTGCTGGGTTTGTGGGAAGATATTGTGCAAATTTGGTTTTGTCATGGAATATCTTGGTTTCACCATCTATATTGATTGAGAGTTTTGCTGGGTATAGTAATCTGGGCTGGCAATTGTGTTCTCTTAGGGTCTGTATGATGTCCGTCCAGGCTCTTCTGGCTTTTATAGTCTCTGGTGAGAAGTCTGGTGTAATTCTTATAGGTCTGCCTTTATATGTTACTTGACCTTTTTCCCTTACTGCTTTTAGTATTTTTTCTTTGTTTTGTGCATCTGATGTTTTGATTATTATGTGATGGGAGGTATTTCTTTTCTGGTCTAGTCTATTTGGTGTTCTGTAAGCTTCTTGTATGTTTATGGGCATCTTGTTCTTTAGGTTAGGGAAATTTTCCTCAATGATTTTGTTGAAGATATTTACTGGCCCTTTAAGTTGGGAATCTTCATTCTCATCTATACCTATTATCCTTAGGTTTGGTCTTCTCATTGTGTCCTGGATTTCCTGGATGTTTTGAGTTAGGAGTTTTTTGCGTTTTTCATTTTCTTTGACAACTGTGTCAATATTTTCCACCGTATCTTCTGCATTTGAGATTCTCTCTTCTATCTCTTGTATTCGGTTGGTGATGCTTGCGTCTGTGACTCCTGATCTCTTTCTTAGGTTTTCTATCTCCATGGTTGTCTCCCTTTGAACTTTCTTTATTGTTTCTATTTCCAGTTTCAGATCCTGAATGTTTTTGTTTAATTCCTTCTTTGTGTTTTCTTGCATTTCTTTAAGGGATTTCTGTGATTCCTCTTTAAGGGCTTCTATCTGTTTACTTGTACTCTCCTGTATTTCTTTAAGGGAGTTACTTAATTCCTTCTTATAATCCTCTATCATCATCATGAGAAGTGATTTTAATTCTGAATCCTGCTTTTCAGGTGTGATGGGGTGTTCAGGGCTTGCTATATTGGGAGAACTGGGCACTGATGATGCCAAGAAACTTTGGTTTCTGTTGCTTATGTTCTTGCGCTTGCCTTTCACCATCTGGGTAACTCTAGTGGTACCTGCCCTCACTGTGTAAGATTGGAATCTGTATTTCCAGTTATCTTGATTATTGCAGAGCTCCTCGGAGTCCAGAGGTCTCTGTGGTCTCATGCCCCTAATCTCCTGGGTGGAAGAACTCCTGGGACTCAGGCCACCTCTTGGGTCTAGAAATCCTTCTGCTCTGAGTGCAGTGGCTCCTCGGCTGCTCTGAGTGCAGTGGGTCCTCGATGTCTCAGGATTCAGTTTCAGCTGCTCTGAGTGCAGTGGCTCCTAGATGACTCAGGATTCAGTTTCTCCACAGGACAGGAGCAGACCAACTCTGTGTCAGCTGCTCTGAGTGTAGTGGCTTCTCGATGACTCAGGATTCAGTTTCTCCA
>NW_021620131.1:960366-1018144 GCF_004785775.1 Grammomys surdaster | reverse complement strand
CTGCTCCAGTCCAAGGGACCAGGCAAGGGCCGAAGGGGCTTTTCTTTTTAAATTATGTATTTCTGTCTTTGTTATCAAAAATTAGGTGTCTGGCCAGGTGGTGGTGGCGAACGCCTTTAATCCCAGCACTTGGGAGGCAGAGGCAGGCAGATTTCTGAGTTCGAGTCCAGCCTGGTCTACAGAGTGAGTTCCAGGACAGCCAGGGCTCCACAGAGAAACCCTGTCTTGAAAAACCAAAAAAAAAATAAAAAATAAAAAAAATTAGGTGTCTGTAGATATGTGGATTTATGTCTGGGTCTTCAGTTTGATGCCATTGATCAAGCTGTCTGTTTTCACGCCAATACCACACAATTTTTTTTCTAACTATAGCTTGGTGGTTCAGTTTAAAATCAGGGATGGTGATACCAGAAAGTTTTATATTATACAGGATTGTTTTTAATATCCTGAGGTTTTTGTTTTTCCATATGAAATTAAGTATTTTCCTTTCAAGGTCTGTGAAGAATTGTGTTAAAATTTTTATGGTAATTGTGTTGAAGCTGTAGAATGCTTTTGGTAGAATGACCATTTTTGCTAAGTTAATTCTACCAATCCATGAGTGTGGGAGACCTTTCTATCTTCTGATATTTTCTTAATTTCCTTCTCCAAAGATTTGAATTTTTTCATACAAGTCTTTAAATTGCTTAATTAGGGTTGCCCCAAAATATTTAATATTGTTTGCAGCTATTGTGAAGGGTGTTATTTCTGTGATTTCTTTCTCATTTTTGTTTGGTGTTTATATGTAGATGGGATACTGATATTTTCTAGTTAATCTTGTATCTAGCTACATCATTGAAAGTGTTTATCAGCTGTAGGAGTTCCTTGGTAGAATTTTGGGGATGGCTTATTTATAATATCATATCATCTGTAAATAGCGATACTTCTGTGTTTTCATTCTTTCCTTTGTAATCTGTATCTCCTTGATCTCCTTCAGTTTTCTTTTTGCTCTAGCTAGAACTTTACGTACTGTATTGAGTAGATAATGGAGAGAGTGGACAACCTTTCATTTTAGTGGAATTGCTTTGAATTTCTCTGCATTTCACTTGATGTTGCCTATAGGTTTGCTATAAATTGCCTTTATTATATTTAGGTATGTCCTTTGGATCCCTATTTTCTCCAGGATTTTTATCATAAAGGGGTGTTGGATTTTGTCAAAGGCTTTTTGGCATCTGATGAGGTTATTGGGTTTTTTGCCTTTTAGTTTGTTTATGTAGTAGATTGCATTGACTGATTTTCATATGTTGAACCATCCTTACATCTCTGGAATAAAGCCTACTTGATCATGGTGGATGGTCTTTTTGAGGCGTTCTTGGATTCTGTTTGCAGGCCAGGGCTTTAATGAAGTTCAGGCCTATGAGGCAGAGTGGGGAATCCCTTCCTCTAGGTCTCAGGGGAAGAGAAAGTTTTCATATAGGTAAGCTGTCTGTTCTTTCTGGGTGTCTAGGGGGAATGAGGGAACTTTGAGGGGGGAATGTGGTATTCTGAGGATGTTGGGGAAGAGGGGCACATTCAGTTAGGATGTACTCAATATACAGCTGGAGGAGACAGCCTTTTGATATCTTGGGAGTCTGACAACTTGAGCCTGTAGCTCAAGTCTGTAGGGCTTTTTCTTGGTTGATGATTGATGTGAGAGGGCCCAGCCTATTGTGGGTAGAAATGGTCTATGGGCATATAAGAAAAAGCAGGATGAGCAAGCCATGGGAGCAAGCTAGTAAGCAGCACTTCATAGTTTCTGCTTCAGTGTCTGTTTGGGTTCCTGTTAGTTCCCGCCCTACATCCCTGGATAATGGACTACAAGCTGTAAACTGGAATAAACCCTTTTCTCTCCAAGCTGCCTTGAACCATGGTGCTTTGTCACAGCAATTAAACCCTAAAACAAGATATATGATTTATTAGAGTAGTAAGTGCACATTACTCCTCTTTCAAATGGCACCTAGAACCCTTCCCTAAAGTACCAAACACAATCCCAAATCCTATCCAAAGTCCTTCCCACCACATTTCTATTAAGATGTCACACTCACCTCTGCCATGTACATGCCCTCCTAGAAATAAGTCAGAAACTAGGAATTTTTTTTTTAACCACAGGTGTGTTCCTCTTAGTTAAAATTATGGTTACAGAAAAAAAAATGTGGTTCATTTATATAACAAAATACTACTCGGGTATTAAGAATGAGAACATCCTGAGTTTTGCAGGCAAATGGATGGACCTAGAAAATAATCCTGAGTGAGGTAACTCAGACCCAAAAGGACATGCATGGTATGTTATGTACTCACTAATAAATGGCTATTAGCCAAAAAAAAAAAAAGTACAAAATACCCAGTACACAACCCACAGGACTCAAGAAGGTTAACAAGCTGAAGGACTCAAGTGAGGATGCCTCAATCCCACTTGGGAGGGAGAAGAAAACAATCAGGGGAGGAGGGATAGAGGGAGGTAGGGACATGAGTGGGAGAGGGGACAGGGAGAGGAAGGGAAAACATGATCATGTATTGGAGGGAACAAGACTGAAGCCCTGAGGGCCAGCAGAACAAATGGAAACAGGCAACCTCAGAGATAGGAGTGGGGGGGGGGGACCTTCTAAAATGTACTGGAGACCTGGGAGGTGAGAGACTCTCGGGACTTAAAAGGATGGACCTTGAATGAAGTGCTCTACAGTGGGGAGGGAGAACTTGCAGAGTCCACCTTTAGTGGAGGGACAGGATATCAAGTGGAAGGATGGGGTTGCCATCCCACATTCAAAAACTTTGACCCAGAATTGTTCCTGTCTGAAGAAACTGCAGGGACAAAAATGGAGAAGAGCAGGAGAGAAAGGAGGTCCAGTGACAGATTCAAATTAGAATCCAAGTCAAGGGGAGCCCCAGGGCCTGACACTGTTACTGATGCTGTGGTGTGCTTGCAGACAGGAGCCTAGCATGGCTCGCCTCTGAGAGGCCAAACAAGCTGCTGAAAGAGTCAGATGCAGATACTAGCAACCAATCAATAAACAGAAGCCAGGGACCCCTGTGATTGATGTGGGGGAAAGCTGGAAGAAGCTGAGGAGGAGGGTGGCCTCCTGGGAAAACCAGCAGTCTCAACTGACCTGAAACCCCAAGATCTCTCAGACACTGAGCCACCAACCAGGCAGCATACATCAGCTAACAGGAGGCCCCTGACACATATACAGCAGAGGACTGCCTGGTCTAGCCTTAGTGAGAGAAAGTGCACCTAACCCTTGAGAGACTTGAGGCCCCAAGGAGTGGGGAGGTCTGGTGGGGTGGGGTTGGGGGTAGGTACATCTTCTTGGAGATGGGGGAGGGGGACAGGAAGAGGAGGAGGTATGGGATAGGAAGTGGTCTGGGGGGGGCAGACTAGGAGGGGAATGAAGTTTAGACTGTAAAAAGGGATTAAAGAATTTTTAAAAAATTATTTATTTGTGTGTGTGTGTGTGTGTGTGTGTGTGTGTGTGTGTGTGTACCTATAAGGACCAGAAGAAGCCATCAGATCCCTTGGAGCTGAAGTTGCATGTAGTTGTGAGTCACCCAATGTGGGTGCAGGAAACCAAACATTTCCTTTGGAAGAGTAGCAGTTGCTGTAACAAGTCATCTCTCTAGGCCCTATCTGATTAAACTTTTTAATTACATTTACAGATTGCCTGTGCATTCGTGTGTGTGTGTGTGTTTGTGTGTAGGTCAGAGGACAGCTTAAGGAAAGCAGTTCTCTCCTTCCACCATGTGAGTCTGGAGATCAAACCCAAGTTGTCAGGCTTGATGGCAATCCTCATTGAGCCATCTTTGTGGTATCCTAACACTGGCTATTTTAATCACTGATAGTATAAAATCCATTGACACTGGGAAATTCATACTGCCACACAAACAGCAGCTATCTATTTGCAGAATCTTTGTCATCCACAAAGAAAACTCTCTCTCTCTCTCTCATTTTCATTTCCTCAATTTTCCTAATCTGGACAATTTATGTCAAGGGAATTGTTACAAATCCACTAAAATTTGTTTTACTCAATTCAAAGAAAAAGTGCAAACAGGGATCAGTGTGATGGCTCGGTGGATTAAAAACAAACTTGCTGCCAAACCTTATGACTGAGTTCAGTTCCCAGGAGCCACTCTGTGTAAGAAGAAAATGGACTCCCCCAAGGTATCTTGACCTCCATGTGCTTTCTATGGCACATGTACAGAATAAATAATTATATATAATTTTTTTAAGTTGCAGAAAGGTAAAACATAGCTCCCTTTTTGTTCACAGCTCTGAGCTTTGAATGCAGAAAGCTCCCAGAGTTATCAGCTTTCGTTGCTGCTCTCCAAGTAGCTGAGGCCAGCAGGATGCGATGTTGCCAGCAGCTCCATCTGCTCTCCCAGAGATATAAATCACAAATACGCAGAAACCAATGACTATATAAGAGAAGTTCTGTTTGCACTTATATAGCAGCATTAGGGGGTGCAGTGCACAAGCTGGACAAATGGGAGCAGTGCTTCTCAAACAGGGCAAAAAATGTGGACTGACTTGTGCAATGTCCCTAGGTGGGGGAATGTAGGTGATATTAATAGTGTCAACTTGGCAGATCTAGAATCACCTAGGAGACAACCTCTGGAACACCTGTGAAGGATTACCCAGATTAGGTTGATGAAGGTGGGAAGACCTATCTTAACTGGGCAGCAGAGAACCTGAATTTAATAAAAAAATAAAATAAAAAAAAAAGGAGAAAGCAAACTGAGTGCCAGCATTACTCTCCCAGCTTCTAGGCTGTGGGTGTAGCATGACCCCTGCAGCCATGTCTTCCTCTCATGATGCCTGTAACCTTGAACCATGGACCAAAGTTGCCCCCTTTCTCTTACATTGCCTTAGTCAAGGTGTTTTATCACAACAAAGGGAAAGGCAACAGAGATAAGGAGGTTCTCCTTGAAGATTCTACCAGCTCTCTGAAGTCTATTAAGTCATCCAGAGATAGCTGTGAGTTAGAATTGTCAAATTTAGACTGTTGAAGCAGCCCCCAAAAGCAGATTCACGGTGCCTGCATTCCAACTGGATGCAGCAGAAAAATAAAATATGTCTCATGAGTAGATCCAGGCCCTTTCAGCCTGTCTCAGTTTTATACAGGATGTGATCTTCTGTGCATGGCTTCTTTTACTGAACGTCGTGTTTACCAAGTTCATCTAGGGGCTGGCTAAATGGTTCAGCAGATAAAGGCATGTTCCCTGTTTTAGGCAGTTCGTAGCAAGGGAACAGTTATGAATCTGCAATCATTTGTTTCACTCAACTCAGATAAAAAGTGTAAAAAAGGCAAGCTGCACCACCATGCCCAGCACTCGAGAGGTAGAGACGGGCAGATTTCTGTGAGTTTGAGGCCAATCTTGTCTACAGAGTAAGTCCAGGACAGCCATGACCGCACAGAGAAACTCTCTAAAAACCAAGATGGAAAACAGTAAAAAAAAAAAAAGGATGTCATCAAATTAGTTCAGAGGGTAAAGGTACCTGCTGCCAAACCTGGTGATGAGTTTGATCCTGTGAGACCACCACCCTGACAAACTCTCACCATAACAACCAAGGGAAGGAGAAAGGCGGATTAGAGACAAAGCCGCCCTGCTGGTCAAGCCTTCCCGATAGCAGGGAGAGAGTTAAAAAAAAAAAAAAAAAAAAAAACACAATTCAGAGAAAACCAGCAGAGTGTACTGATTAGTAACCAGCTGTGTCCTTCATAGCCCACCAGAAATAATTGCCTGAGTGAGTGTGGCCAATAAGTTTAAAGGCTAAGCAAAGTGTCCAATTAGGTTTAAACAAGTTTTGCTGTTGCTAAAGTCTGCCTATGCTAAAGTCTGCCTATGTTAAAGTCTGCCTATGTTAAAGTCTGCCTATGCTAAAGTCTGCCTATGTTAAAGTCTGCCTATGCAAAAGTCTGCCTATGCAAAAATCTGCCTATGCTAAAGTCTGCCTATGTTAAAGTATAAAAGGTGTATGCTTCAGAAATTCAGGGTCCTTCCTCCTTCAAGAGTGAAGTGACCCTGATGAGTCAGAATAAAGATTCCTCTTGCTGATTGCATCAATCCCAGTCTCAGTGTCTCTATGCACTTCCTGTCCCAGAGTGGAGACTTTTAGGTCCAACAATCCCTAGGGCCTACAAGTTGTAAGGAGAGAATCCATTTCCACAGGTTGTCTTCTGACTTCCACACATTCGGTGTGGCATGTGAATAACACTCACAAATTAGTTGACCCATTAATTAAGACATGTATAAAAACAAAGTTCATCCAAGCTATTTCTTCCCACAGTAGAAAATATAGTTTTACTAACTGGTGTTTTCTTTTCTTTTAGCATATTGAATAGGTTATCTCATTGCTTTCTCATCACCATGTTTTCTTGAGAGAAGTCAGTTTATTGTAGTTATAAAGTATGAAAGTAGTTTTAGATTACATTTATTTATGTATTTGTGTTTCATAGCATGCTTGTGGAAGACAGAGGAAAAGGCATTTATTTCTTTCTACCACTTGGGTCCCAGGAACTGGGTTCAGGTTGTCAGGCTTGGCAGCAAGTGCCTTAAGGTGTTCGGTCTTTTCATAGCCCCAAAGTTATAGTTTGATAAAGACAATAACCTCTGGGAAAATGTTCATACAAATGTGAGTGACTGTCCTCTGAGCCAAGCAACCACCATCCTGAGGAGATCAGCATTGCCCTATTGCAAAAGGATCATCCCAACTGGGCTTGCTGACTGTTTACATCCCCCTACAGAGTAGTACAAAGGGTCATAGACCCTCACCTGAGTGCCCAGCTTCTCCCTACAACCTGCTATATGAACCTCTGCCTTAATTGCAGGTGGCTTGGAGGAGAGGCTAGGGTATATAGGCTAGAGTTCCAATAGGCTCTATCTATACTACTATAGCCTTCAACCATGCTAAGTAAAGGCTTTTGGAGTGAGGTCTGTTGGGGGAAGAATACCCATATCTGTAGTGTCTATGGGATCTTAGGAGGAAGCATAGTCACTGCTTATGTCTTGTGGTGGGAAGGAATTTCAGCAAAGGTACATTAAAGAATGCTGTCTCCTGCTGCTTTCAAAGAATCCCCAAAGCATCATGACAATGAATCAGCTGAGCATGCTCTTTCTGTTCGCCATCTGGCTTGGGAAGATGAGATGTTCACCTTGGCTGTGCCAGTGCTGTAGAGATTCCTGTCAGCCTGTTGGATCTGCTACTTGTTAACCATTCTTTTTGTAGCCTGTGCCATAGTAGCAAGCCATATCGCTATCAGAAGTGCTAGCTGAGGCTATGTAGGCTGCCTTCAGAGCCACTAGGAAAGTTCTCGACCCTCTGAGATATTTCTCAGATGACTCAAGTCCACATCTCTCCCTGGACTTAATAGACTTCAGATATCCTCAATTGTGCATTCAAGGAGAGCCTCTTTGCCTTAGTTAGTTTCCTGTTGCTGTGATAAAATACTCAGACAAAGGCAACTTAAGGCAGAAAGAAGTATTTTGGCTTACCGGTTGAGGGTACAGACCATCATGGTAGAGAAAGCATGAGAGGCAGGAGCTTAGGGCAGCTGGTCACATTTTATCATAGTCAGAAAGCTAAGAGGTGAATGCTGGAGATCAATCTCCAGGGGCTCAATGCCCAGGATCAAACACTCTCTGTTGTCGTGTTTGGCAGCAAGCACCTCTACCCATGGAGTCGTCTCCACTGAGCCATCTCACTGGCCCACCACTATTTTTTGAGCAATGTCTCTCACAGAACAATGGGATGCAAGCAACTTATCAATTTAGGTCGACTAGATTCTGGGATCGCATTGCCCCAGGGTCATGGAGAAAGGATCAAGGTAACTTCAACCCCAAAATCCTCAGACATGAGGGCAGCAAGAATTGGCTATCTCCAACCCCCACAACCTGGCACCCAAAGCCAACTCTCCCACCATTAACTCTAGTAAGAATGTATTACCCTGAGAGTTATCAGGCTACACTCCTTGTGTGAGTTTTCTTGGGATTACCTTTGAAATACAAAGAGGGATCACTTACAGAAGCAGGAATAACTCAAAGACAGCTGTATTACAGAAGCCCACCCCAGCATGGGTAACTGCTCACAAATGTTGGGAAGCATGCAGGAAGCTCATCAGGTTAGAGTGTCCTTTCCAAATGGCTCTTCCAAGCAGCTCAGCTTACCTGAGAGTTTTCTAGGCAGCATAGCCTATCGCTGTTTCTTCTGAACTGTTTGTCTGGTCTCTGGTTCCTTCAGGCTGCTCAGTGTGTCTGAAAATGTCACTTAGTAGTTTGTAGAGTTTATATATGCTCGGGGATGGAGAGGCCTAATGAATCTGGTCAGTTTGAGGGACATCAGTTAGTTATAAAAGAAGAGAGTACAGAAAATGTTTGTGCCCCTTCCAACCTGTGAGGACATGATAAGAAGTTATGAACTAGAAAGCAGCCTTCTGCATTCACCAGACCTGCTAGCATCTTGATCTTCAACTTCACAACACCCAGATTTGTGATAAATATGTTTGCATCCTTAAGCCTTTCAGGCTATAACATTCTGGTATAACACCCATCACAGTTTCTTTTTTCCTATTGCCATGATAAAATATCCTGACAATGAAATAGATGGTAAAACCCTTTTGCTGAGGATATAACATATGTTATTTTACAGAACATA
The DNA here is from genome assembly GCF_004785775.1 of Grammomys surdaster. Taxonomy (NCBI): domain Eukaryota; kingdom Metazoa; phylum Chordata; class Mammalia; order Rodentia; family Muridae; genus Grammomys; species Grammomys surdaster. The sequence continues at coordinate 1,009,488 of NW_021620131.1, read as the reverse complement.
GAGAAATCAAGCTGAAACTGACCTGAAAACATCCTCCCTGCTGGCTAGCTTTCATAGAGCTGAAAGGAGCTATGCAGATTGCTGGGCTCATTTATCTGGTACGTCAGTATTTGTAGCATGCAGGGTTCGCTACTGAGTAAGACCAGTTGTAAATGAAGGTTATAGAAGTCAATTCCTTTCTAATTGGTTTTGAGGCCTGCTCCAAAGGAGAGATTTCATGTGTGGTTCTGTCAAAACCTGGTCAAAGGTCCATGTCTCTGGAGGCCATAGTCCCTAGGAAGGAACATGTTTCTATTGTCTTGCTAAATATAGTCAAACTTCTTTATAAATATTTATACTTGCGCCTGCAGATCAGTGCTTCCCTCAACCTTGACTAGAAAGATTTCCCACTGCAGTGGGCAACGGTTAATACAGAGAGTTCTAACAGGTCAATGTTCTGAGAGTAAGTGACTATCAAATGCTCATCCTTAAATGGGCCATCTTTATCAGTGTGCCATCCCAAGGCTCAGGGAATGCTGCAGAAGAAAGGAGCAGGAAGAATATAAAAGCTGAAAGATGGAAAAGGTTGCTGCTGGGAAATGTTGTCTTCTGGATGTTGCACTCATGAACTCATCATAGCCATATGAGATCTGAACAGGCTCAAGCCAAAAAGGCCAACCAACATTCCAATAGACAATCATAACTGGGCTGGACTCAGTGGAAGAGAGGAACAAAGAGGACATGGAAGAGAGAAGGGACAGTTAAAGGTGACTAAGGAAGTAAAGGGGGCTTTATGTTATTACTATATTAACCAGTACAGTACTTTCTACAATATCTTCCCAGTTTTGATTGTGAACGGATTGTTTGTTTATTTGCTTGCTTGCTTGTTTGAGAAAGGATCTCACTATATAGCCCTGGACTGAATCTCAATATGCAGACCAAACCATAGCCTTGAACCCATAGAGATCCATCTGTCTCTACCTCTCAAGTGCTGGGATTAATGATATGTACCACCACTCCTGGCTGAAGCTGGGTTTTAAAAAAAAATTGGGGACATCAGTCAATAATAGCACATGACTTTAATCTCTGTATTCCAGAGGCATGTAGGCAGATCTATGTAAGTTCGAGTTCGAGGCCAGCTTGTTCTACATGGTGAGTTCCAGAACAGCCAGGGCTGCACATCTCATGAAGATGATAGAGGCCTTTAAGGAAGATATAAATAGCTTCCTTGAAGAAATATAGGAAAATACATACAAACAGGTAGAAGCCTTTCAAGAGGAAAAAAATATCTTAGAAAAGTACAGGAAAATACAATCAAGCAGGTGAAGGAACTGAACAAAATGATCAAAGACCTAAAAATGAAAATAGAAACAATAAAAAAATACCAAATGGAAGCAGCCCAGGAGATGGAAAACCTAAGAAAGAGATCAGGAGCTACAGATATAAACAACACCAACAGAGTACAAGAGATAAAAGAGAAAATTTTAGGCATAGAAGATACCAGAGAAGATATTGACACATTGGTCAAAGAAAATACAAAATGTAAAAAGTTCCTAACCCAAAACATTTAGGACATTTGGAACACAATGGAAAGATCAAAACTAGAATAATAGAAATAGACGAGGGTGAAGATTCCCAGCTCAAAGGGCCAGAAAACAACTTCAACAAAAGCATAGAAGAGAACTTCCCTAACCTGAAGAAAGAGATGGCAGTTAAATGTATGAGAAGCCTACAGAACACCAAATAGATTGGACAAGACAAGAAAATCCTCTGGTCACATAATAATCAAAACACTAAATGTACAGAATAAAGAAAGAAAGTTGTAAAGGAGAAAGGCCAAGTAACATATAAAGGCAGACCTATCAGAATTACACTAGACTTCTCAACAGAGACTCTAAAAGCCAGAAGATCCCAGACAGATGTCATGCAGACCCTATGAGAACACAGATGCCAGCCCAGGCTATTAAACCCAGCAAAACTCTCAATTACCATAGATGGATAAACCAAGATATTTCATGACAAAACCAAATTTACACAATCTTTCTACTAATCCAGCCCTACAAAATATACAAGAAGGAAAACTCCAACACAACAAAGGTAATTACACCCAGGAAAACGCAAGAAATTAATCATTTTATAACAAATAAAAAAGAAGAGCTCTCCTACAGTACCATCTCCAACAACAAAAATAACAGGAACGAACAATCATTGGTCTTAATATCTCTCAGCATCAATACACCCAATACCCCAATAAAAGACAAAGGCTAACAGACTGGATATGTAAACAGGATCCATCATTTTGCAGCATACAAGAAACACATCACAGGAACAAAGACAGACACTACTTTAAAGTAAAGGGCTAGAAAAAAAGTTTTCCAAGCAAATGGTCCCAAGAAACAAGCTGAAGTAGCCATTCTAATATCCAATAAAATAGACTTTCAACTAAAATTAATCAAAAGAGAAGGGAAAGGACACGTCATATTCATCAAAGGTAAAATCCAACAAGACAAAGTCTCAATTCATCTATGCTCCAAATGTAAGGGCACCAACATTCATAAAAGAAAGTTTTCTTAAGCTCAAAACACACATTGAACTTCACACAATAATAGTGTGAGACTTCAACACGCCATTCTCACCAATTGACAAGTCATTGAAACAGAAACTAAACAGAGACACAGTGAAACTAACAGAAATTATGAACCAAATGGATTTAACCAATATCCATAAAATATTTCACTCAAAGCAAAAGAATATACCTTCATCTCAGTACCTCATGAAACCTTCTCCAAAACTGACCTTGTAATCAGACACAAAACAAGCCTCAATAAGATAGAAGAAGATTGAAATAACCCTATGCATTCTATCAGATAACCATGGACTAAGGCTTGACTTCAATAACAACAAAAACAAAAGAAAACTCACATACTCACAGAAACTGAACAACTCTCTACTCAATGATAACTTGCTCAGGGAAGAAGTAAAGAAAGAAAGTAAAGACTTTGTAGAATGCAATGAAAACGAAGGCACAACATACCCAAATTTATGGGACACATGAAAGCAGTACTATGAGGAAAACTCATAACACTAAGTGCCTTCATAAAGAAATTGGACAGACTCCATACTAGCAACTTTTTTTTTTGTTTTGTTTTGTTTTTTGAGACAGGGTTTTTCTGTATAGTCCTGGCTGTCCTGGAACTCACGCTGTAGACCAGGCTGGCCTCGAACTCAGAAATCCGCCTGCCTCTGCCTCCCAAGTGCTGGGATTAAAGGCGTGCGCCACCACCGCCCAGCCCATACTAGCAACTTAACAGCACACCTGAAAGCTCTAGAACAAAAAGAATCAAACACATTCAAGAGGAGTAGAAGGCAGGAAATAGCCAAATTCAGGGCTGAGATCAACCAATTAGAAACAAAAAGAACAATATAAAGAGTCAACAAGCCGGGCAGTGGTGGCACACGCCTTTAATCCCAGCACTTGGGAAGCTGAGGCAGGTGGATTTCTAAGTTCGAGGCCAGCCTGGTCTACAGAGTGAGATCCAGGATAGCCAGGACTACACAGAGAAGCCCTGTCTCAAAAAAACAAACAAAAAAAAAAACAGCAAAAAAAAAAAAAAAAGAGTCAACAAAACCAAGAGGTGGTTCATCAACAAGATAGATAAACCCTTAGCCAAACTAACTAAAGGGTACAAAGACATTATCCAACTTAATGAAATCTGAAATGAAAATGGAGAGACATAACAACAACTGAGGAAATTCAAAAAAGTATCATATCTTACTACAAAAGCCTATACTCAACAAAACTGAAAAATCTAGATGAAATGGATGATTTTCTAAACAGATACTTCATACCAAAGTTAAATCAAGATCAGGTAAACTATCTAAACAGTACCATAACCCCTAAGGAAATAGGGGCAGTCATTAAAAACCTCCCAACCAAAAAGGGCATAGATACAGATGGTTTTAGTGCAGAATTCTACCAGACCTTCAAAACAGAGCTAATATGCCTCAAACTATCCTCCAAAATAGAAACAGAAGGAACACTACTTAATTCATTCTACTAAGACACAGTTACTCTGATATTTAAACCACACAAAGACCAACAAGGAAAGAGAAGTTCAGACCAATTTCTCTTATAAATATCAATGAAAAAATACTCCATAAAATTCTCCCAAACCGAATTCAAGAACACATCAAAACCATTATTCATCTTGATCAAGTAGGCATCATCCCAGGGATCTATTTTCAATACACAAAGATTCATCAACATAATCCACTATATAAACAAACTCAAAGAAAAAAATTACATGATCATCTTATTAGATGCTGAAAAATGCCTTTGACAAAATACAACATCCTTCATATTAAGAGTCTTGGAGAGATCAGGAATTCATGGTACATACTAAATGTAATAAAAACAATACACAGCAAACCAACTGCCAATATCAAATTAAATTGAGAGAAATTTGAAGCAATCCCACTAAAAACAGGGACAAGACAAGGCTGCCCACTCTCTCCCTATCTATTCAATATAGTACTTCAAGTTCTAGATACAGCAATAAGACAACAAGAGAAGATCAAGGGAATATAAATTGGAAAAGCAGAAACCAAAGTATCACTATATGATAATATACATAAGCGACCCCCAAAATTCCACCAGAGAACTCCTACAGCTGATAAACAACTTCAGCAAAGTGGCTGTATAGAAAATTAACTCAAAGAAATCAGTAGCCTTCCTTTATACAAATGATAAACGAGCTGAGAAAGAAATTAGGGAAACGACACCCTTCACAATAGTCACGAATAATATAAAATATCTTGGTGTAACTCTAACCAAGAAAGTGAAAGATCTGTATGACTAGAACTTTAAGTCCCTGAAGAAAGAAATCAAAGAAGACCTCCGAAAATAGAAAGATCTCTCATGCTCATGGATGATTGGTAGGATTAACATAGTGAAAATGGCCATTTTACCAAAAGCAATCTACAGATTCAATTAAATCCCCGTCAAAATTCCAATATAATTCTTCACAGACATGGAAAGAGCAATTCTCAATTTCATATGGAAAAATAAAACAAAACAAAATAAAAACTCGGGGTAACCAAAACAATTCTCAACAGTAAAAGAACTTCTGGGAGATCACCATCCCTGACCTAATGTGTACTACAGAGCAATGGTGATTAAAAAAAAAAACCGCACAGTATTGGTACATATACAGACAGGTGGATCAATGGAATAGAAGAATGAAAATAGATCCATATTTATCACCTTGCACAAAGTTCAAGTGGTTCAAGGATCTCCACATAAAACCAGATACACTGAATCCAATAAAAGAAAAAGTGGGAAAGAGCCTCGAATGCATTGGCACAGGGGAATGTTTCCTGAACAGAATACCAATGGCTCGAGCTCTAAGATCAACAGTTAATAAATGGAACCTCATGAAACTGAAAAGTTTCTGTAAGGCAAAGGACACTCTCAATAGGACAAAACAGCAACCTACAAATTAGGAAAAGATCTTCACTAATTCGATAGAGGGCTAATATTCAAAATATATAAAGAACTCAAGAAGTTAAACTAGGGCTGGAGAGATGGCTCAGTGGTTAAGAGCACTGACTGTTCTTCCAAAAGGTCCTGAGTTCAGTTCCCAGCAACCACATGGTGGCTCACAACCATCTGTAATGAGATCTGATGCCATCTTCTGGTGTGTCTGAAGACAACTACAGTGTACTCATCATATATATATATATATATATATATATATATATATAATAAAGAAATAAAAATCTTTTTTAAAAAAAGAAGTTAAATTAAAAAAAAAACAAATTAAAAATGGGTAGAGAGCTAAACAGAGATCTCAGTAGAGGAATCTCGAATGGCAGAGATGCACTTAAAGAAATGTCCAACATCCTTAATCATCAGGGAAATGCAAATTAAAATGACTCTGAGATTCCACCTTATACCAATAAGAATGGCTAAGATCAAAAATTCAAGTGACAGCACATACTGGCGAAGATGTGGAGAAAGAGGAACACTCTTCTATTGCTGACGGAATTGCAAACTGATACAACCACTCTGGTAATCAATCTGATGCTTCTTCAGAAAATTGGAAATAGTTCTACTTGAAGCCCCAGCTATACAGTTCCTGAGCACATACCCAAAAGATGGTCCACCATACCACAAGGACATATGCTCCGCTATCTTCATAGAAGCCTTGCTCACAATAGCCAGAACCTAGAAGCGATCCAGATGTCCCTCAACTGAAGAATGGATACAAAAATGTGCTTCATTTAAGCAATGGAATACCATTCAACTACTAAAGATGAGGACATCAAGAATTTTCCAGTGGAACAAGAAAACATCATCCTGAGTGAGGTAACCCAGACCCAAAAGGACACACATGGTATGTACTCACTGATAAGTGGATATTAACAAAAAAATACAGAATACCCATGGTACAACCCACAGACCATAAATTTAACAAGAAGGAAGACCCAAGTGAGGACACTTCAATCTCACTTATAAAGGGGAACAAAATAATCATGGGAGGCAGAGGGAAGGAGGGATCTTGGTGGGAAGGGGGAAGGGGACAGGATCAGGTATGAGGGGAAACAGGAGAGAAGCCCAGAGGGTCAGGAGAATGAATAGAAATATGCAGTTTCAGGGGGAACTCTAGAAAGTCCCAGAGACCTGGGATGTGAGAGGCTTCCAGGATTGAGTTAGCCAAAATGCCCAACAGTGAGGAGAAGGGACCTGAAGAGACCACCTCCAGTAGATAGACAGGGCCTCCAGTGGAGTGATGGTACCACCACCCACCTACCTTCAAAATTTTTGACCCAGAATTGTCCCTGTCTAAAAGAAATTCAGGGACAAAAATGGAGAAGAGACTGAAGGAAACCTTGTCCAGTGACTGGCCCAACTTGGGATCCATCACATGGACAGGCACTCAAACTCTAACACTATTATAAGTGCTATGTTGTGCTTGCAGACAGGAGCCTAGCATGTGTGTCCTCTAAAAGGCTCTAGCAGCAGCTGACTGAAACAGATGCAGATACTTACAGCCAATCATTGGAATGAGGTCAGGGACCCCTGTAAAAGAGTTAGGGGAAGGGTTGAAGGAGCTGAAGGGGATGGCAACCCCATAGGAAGACCAACAATGTCAACTAACTTGGACCCCTAGGAACTCCCAGAGACTGAGCCACCAACCAAATAGCATACATGAGCTGGTCCAAGGCCCCTGGCACATATGTAGCAGAGGACTGCCTAGTCTGGCCTCAGTTGTAGAGGATGCATCTAATCCTTCAAAAACTTGATGCCCCAGGGAAGGGGGATGTCTGGGGGTGGGGAGCCCTCTCAGAGATAAAGGGAAGAGGCAATGAGACAAAGAATTCTGGGACAGGGGCTGGGGAGGGGGAGCAACATCTAGAATATAAATAAATAAAATAACAAAAAAAAATTTAAACATTAAAAAATCAATAAAAGAGTAGAAAGCACGAGGTTCCTGTACTCACAGATAAACTCTAGAAAAACCAGGAATGTTAAACATGCATGGGGTATCTCCTCAATGGACAAAATAAAATACCTGCTGTTCCGGGCAATGGTGGCGCACGCCTTTAATCCCAGCACTTGGGAGGCAGAGGCAGGTGGATTTCTGAGTTCGAGACCAGCCTGGTCTACAGAGTGAGTTCCAGGACAGCCGGGGGGCTACACAGAGAAACCCTGTCTCGAAAAAAAAAGAAAGGAAAGGAAAGGAAAGGAAAGGAAAGGAAAGGAAAGGAAAGGAAAGGAAAGGAAAGGAAAGGAAAGGAAAGGAAAGGAAAGAAAGAAGAAATCTGGGAGTGTATGTTAATGACCTGGAGACCTTTTGCTATCTGTGAAGGCAGAGTTCACCCACATTCCCCTGGGGATGTTTATCCCAGACTCTTCCCTCCCTAGACATTTATACTAATGGAAGACATTTATATTAATGGAAGCCATCCTTAGGAAGGCATCACATGTATGTTATAGTCTTTGGACCTCCATGCTATCTCAAGTGAGAGACCACACCAGATCCTAGGAACTTTAGCTATAAAACCCATCCTCGTGGTCACATGTACTTTGCAAAGGAGTTTCTGTGTAGTCACACCTTAAGCTTGATTGTGCACCTGGAATTGGAGTGATTTTTGCCTGGAAACTTTTTCTCAAATTGTACTGTGTTTAAATATGCTTACAATAAACCACCTAACATCAGACTCTAGAGAAGGTTGATTCAGACTGACTAAGTCAAGCTGAAGCAAGTTTTTATTCTTACCTCTTCAGGGTTCATATCCTTGACTTTAAAGATGCTTACAGGACCCAACAAAAAGCACATACTGCACTTTCAGAGAATCTGAGTTGAATACACAGCACCTACTCACAACTGCCTCACAACTGGCTCACAACTGGCTCACAACTGGCCCACAACTGCCTATAACTCCAGGTCCAGGGAATCTAACTCCCTTTTCTGGCATCCGCAAGCACTTCACTCAACCCATGTACATATGCACACAGTTTAAAATAATCATGTTTACCAGCATAGACATTTAATCGAAAATTGCCATTGTTTTAAATTTTTCATGCGTATTTATACAAAGTGATCAGTTACATAATGACATTAGAAATTTACCCTCCATTTTCTTCACCTTCCGTGTCCCCCTCAAATTAATAGCCTCTTTTTCTTTATTATTGTTACGTGTGTGTGTGTGTGTGTGTGTGTGTCTGTGTGTGTGTGTGTGTCTGTGTGTGTGTGCACAAATACATAAATACAATCTGCTGAGCCCATTTTGTTGTTTGCTGTTTGTTTGTGGGTATGTTTCAAGACTTGCCACTCAACAATGGACAACCAATACAGGAGCTCATCCCTCAGGAGGCTAATTTCTCCTTCATGCAGTGATTATTTGCCTGTAGTTCTTTGTCTAGAGGTGGGAACCCATGGAAATTTCTCCCTTACACATTAACATGTCCATTGACATTGCCAGTGTTCCAGTCTCGTGTACGCAGCCATTTCTAGGAGAGATTGTTTCACAACAGACTTCCTGATATTCTGGATCTTACCATCTTTCCACCCTTCCTTTGGCAATGTTCTCTGAGCTGGGAGGTACATGTACCTGCTGAGACTGAGAGTCCCATTATCCATCGCTCTCTGTGTCGTCCAGTTCTGGTTTTCTGTGATGATCTATAAAGCTATAAAGAAATGCTTTCTTGATGATGAGTGACAGCTACACTTATATCTGAAGACTGGAGCTGGGAACCATAAATGAAAGAGACCATGCGAGCTTTGTCTTTTGCTGTCTGGGCTACCCCACTCAATATACCTTTTCTAGCTCCATTAATTTTCCTGCAAATTTTATGATTTACCTTTTTATTTGTACTTAAATAGTATTCCATTGTATGTATGTATCACATTTTTATTATCTGTTGAAGGATATTTAGGTTGTTTCCAGTTCTTAGCTCTGGTGAATAGAGCAGCAGTTAGAATGGCTGAGCAAGTGTCTGTGGAATAGGATGTTGAGTCTTTTTTTGCATATGCATACTAGTGGTATAGCTGGGTAGATTTTTTTAGCTTTTGAAGAATCTCCATAGTGGCTGTATCCAACAGTGGCTGAGAGTTTTCTTTTCCCCACAACCACGCCAGCATTTAATGTTCCTTGTTTTGCTGATCTTAGCCATTCTGACTGGGGTAAGATAAAAGTCTCAAAATTGTTTTAATTTTCATTTCCCTAATCTCTAAGGATAATAAATACTTTTAAAGTTAGTTCTCCACCATTTATATTTCTTCTCCTGAAAACACTCTGTTTAGATTCCTGGCCCGTTTTTTAAGGTTCAACAATTTCCTTGACTTTTTTTTTTAAGTTCTTCATAGATTCTAGATATTAATCCTCTGTCAAATGACTAGTTGGCAAAGATTGCCTCCCATTCTGTGGGCTTCTTCATTACTCCATTGACTGTTTCCTTAGCTGTGCTAAAGCTTTTTTTTGTTTTATGAGACCCCAGTTATCAATTGTTGGCCTTAATTTCTTGGTAAATGGAGTTCTGTTCAGAAAGTCCTTTCCAACAGCTGTATCTTGTAGGGTACTGCCTATGTTTCCTTCTGGCAGTTTTAGTGTTTTGGGTTTCAAATTAAAGTCTTCGATCCACTTAGAGCTAATTTTTGTATGAGGCCATAGAGTCAGGTCTAATTTAATCCTGCTTGTGGACATCCAGTTTTCCCAGCACCATTTATTGAAGACGTTGACTTTGCTCTGCTGGATGTTATGGGCCACTTTGTCAAATATCAAAGCAGCTATGTTTGGGTCTTCTATTTCATTTTGGAGTCTATTTTTTAAAAGAGACCTGGAGAACTACTCCCTGACCTTTTCCAGTCATTGAAGACACAAGAAAGAGTCTAAGTCCCTAGATGCCAGCTACAGTCCCAGTCCCAGGATATAGGAATGTTTGTGTGTGTGTGTGTGTGTGTGTGTGTGTGTGTGTGTGTGTGTGCTTGGAGTCACATGTGTTCTATTATCCCACACATTTACAGTGGGATGACTGCTGTCATGTTCTACCAACTGTTACAGCAGAGCCTCATTTGGGCTGACATCTTGTGAAATTCTTCCCTCAAAACAGGCAAATAACACAGCCCAACTGGGAGCACTGAGTTTCAGCAGTATTTGTCACCTGGGAGGGACAGAGAGGATCTCAGGTTAAAGGTCATCTGGAAAGGCCAGAGTAGCATCTCCTGTTATAGGACGCTGCTCCTAGGGAAAGGTGACCAGACATCTAGATAGGGAATTAATGTCAGACTTAAAGACCAAAGACCAACTTGGTGAATTTATTGTGGTTACTTACAAGAGTGTGTGTGAGGACTTACTTATAGGAGCAGAAATGATTCAAAGACACCTGCACTGTGGTAAGCTCACCCTAGCATGGGTGAAAGTTCTTGACAACCAGAATCCAAAAGCACACAGTACTATCCAGGTCACAGAATGTCTCTTGTAGCTAGCTCAATTGACCTGAGCCTCTTCCAGGAGCTCAGCAGGTCTGAAAGTGCCTCTCAGAGCCCTTCCTGCTTATGCTTGGAGAGGGGCTTAGTGCATCTACTGAGCTTCCTGGAGCTTTTGGTTTCTTTATTTCTGGAGTTTTAAAGGGCTTCCCTGAGGGATGGAATGTTTCACCTCCTATTTATTTATTTATTTATTTATTTATTTATTTATTTATTTCCATCACAAATGCTGCCTCCTTTCCTGGTCCCCCCTTCATAATCCGTCCCCATCTCCCTCCCCTTTTCCTCTGAGAAGGTAGCACCCCCTCCCCCTGGTATCCCCCAACCCTGGCGCATCAAGTCTCTGCAGGATTAGGTGCATCCTGTCCCACTGAGTCCAGACAAGCAGTCTGGTTTGGGAACAAACTCCACACCCAGGCAACAGCTTTAGCGGCAGTACCCACTCCAGTTGCTGAGGGACCAACATGGGAACTAAGCATGTCTGTTACATATGTGCCGGACAGCCTCAGCCCAGCCCGTGTATGCTGAAACATCCCAAGTCTTAATAAGCTTCCCTCAAAGGTGGAATATTCTTTTCAACACCTACAAAATAAAACTCAGCTATGAGCAAGTGAACACCAGGGACCACTCTACCCTCAGAGATGAGTTAGCGATGCCACAAGGACCTGTCGCAGCATACACTATTTGCACGCATTCTGCTGCACGCCACTGAACATCAGCCTTACATTGGAAGACAGTTCCTCTTCATAGGGGAGGAGATAAAAACTCGTATATGGTGATAGTGCAAATCTCAGTATGGAGTGTAGGTTGTAGAGGAAAAGCTTTCAAGAAGTTAGAGTCACCTGGGGTACAGGCTTCTGGACAAGTCCTTAGAGGATTACCTTGCTAAGTTGAGGTAGGAAAGCGCTGTGGGAGGCAGCATTCATTAGGCAAAAAATCCCAGGATGAGAGGGAGTAAGCAAGCTGAGCACAAGCATGCGTCAGTCCGGTGCTTGCTCTCTTCTGCCTGCACGTGGACTGTAACTGGCTGCTTCAAGCTAATGCTACTAAAATATACAAAACAGCTCCTGTCCCCTCTCTACTACCTACTCTTCTAGCTGTGCCAAGCAATGTCTCTCTCCCCACACTTTTCCGGGGTGAGGGTGTCCCCATCCTGTTCCTTTTTTTTCCCCTGAGTCAGAGAAGAATGGACCTCACAGAGGGTGCTACAGAGGGCCATGGGGTTATATAAATGCCAGGGCAGAGGGAAGGTAGAAAGAGGGGAGTCGAGAGAAGCAGAAGATGGCAGGAGAGCCAGAGCTCCGTCAGCCAAAGAACTATGGTGAGGCTGGGCACCCTCTAGGTGCTTTCCGGGGAGCGGGATCCAGGATCCAGGTAATCTGGACCTGGCCTTCAGCTTCGCTGGGGTAAGGGAGGGGGCTGAGCTTTGAAGGTCAGCTGCTTATGTTCTGTCCCATTCAGAGGAGGAGGAGGTCACATCCAGAAACCAGGGATTTGCTGAGAATGACCCCGAGGGTCTCATTTGCACCCCCAAGAGTTTGCAAGGTACCAGGGTGATTCAGGGGCAGAGGTGTCAGGGATCCTCTGCAGAATGAACACAGCAGGGCAGGATCTGCTCCTTGGGAGCTCAGCTCTGCCCATCTGTCGGTTCTGCAGGACATCTGACCCGAGTCCCCTGGCTTCTGCTGCTTCTCATCTCTTTGGGCCTCTTTCTGCTTATGTTGGCCACCCTGATTCAAGGTAAGTCAGGGCAGGGCTGGGAAAGGGGGTCTGGAGTGGGAGTCTGCTTTTATTTTATTATTTTGTTTTTCCGCTCGGTAAGCAAGAACTCCAGCATGGGACAGTAGCTGAACTCTTAGATTTTTTTCTTCTGGAATGATCCTTGCTTACCCCCAGATTCACCACAGCTGGGACATCTAAGGTCCACTTCCCTCACATTATTTGTGACCAGGAGCAGCTTCCTGTCCCTCTCTGAAATGCGGCCCACCTTTCCCTTGCAACTGAACTTGGCACAGCCAGGCACAGTCAGTGCTCATAAGGGGGTGTGGGTGTGTGTGCTCTTCTCTCTCGCAGTTTCCAGGATTCCTGCATACTCCAAGGGACAGACCCAGGATCAGCAGGGTAGCTCCAGCTTAGGGAGAGGTAACTGGGGCTCTAGGTGGGAGAGGACTCTCAGGTTGTGTGAAGTGGGTAACTATGGGCACAGGCATGCTTGGTGCATGGCAGGATGGGGGAGGCCAGAGACCTGTTGGGCCTAACAGATTCTGAGGCCCAGTGTTCTGGTCTGTGAAATGGTCTGTGAATTGAGGTCACTGTGACCACCAATGTGATTTTGTGGGTCCAGCTTTGGACCAGGCACACAGTTGATGCTTAACTGTTGTCAACCTCTCCTTGTAGGTGCTGTTCCTCAGGAGCAGACACACTCCGGCTTGGAGCAGATCCAGCAGATCCAGCAGCAGCTGACTCAGCTCAATGCCTCACTGGGTGAGGCTCCAGGACCTGAGCTGGGACAGAGCTGAGGGGTCATCAGAGGGATTGGCATCCACTTTCTGGGTCTCCCACTGAGGCAGGCAGGATAGAGCACAGGGACTGTGGTCTGGGTTTTGGGGGCACTGAGTTGATAGCTGAAATGGGAGACCAGCCCTGGACTGTAATGTCCGGGGCAGGGGGGAGACGGGAACCGTTCAACCACTGAGCTCAGTGTTTGCTCTGTAGCTGGCCTGTGCCGGCCCTGTCCCTGGGACTGGGAGCTCTTCCAGGGAAGCTGTTACCTCTTCTCCAGAACCCTGGGCAGCTGGGAAACCTCTGCCTCCTCCTGCAAGAATCTTGGGGCCCACTTGGTGATTATCAACAGTGTTGCAGAGCAGGTGAGTGGGCCACAACCACCTGTCCTAGGCATTGGACTCCAGATGGGAAGCTGTGGAATGTGGAGGAGATGCTGTCTGAGGGGGCTTCCTGTAGGAGGAAGCACAGAGGACTGGGGAGGTTCTCTAGGGGAAGAACAGATGAGAGATGGGCTGGGACTGAAGGGAGTCAGGGAAGCTTTGAGATTTTGTGTAACTCTCTTGAGCTGAGATATCAACCAACTTATTTCCTCACATGTGCTCTTCAACCCCAACCCACGGATGCATTTGTATGCCAGAAAACTAGATTCACAGTGCTAGGCTTGAGTGCAGAAAGAACATGCTTGAAGGTGGGAAAGACTGGGATATTGGAGGGGTGGAGGTATCCTTCTGTCCATCCTGACTCCAACCTCTGTCCAGCTATTCCTCAAATACTGGCACATCAGAAAGAGTCAGCTCACCTGGGTCGGCCTCAGCGATCACAGAAGTGAAGGTTCCTGGCAGTGGGTGGATGATACCCCACTCAAACTCAGGTGAGACTCAGAATCTATGGCCAGTGGCATGAGGCAGGGGGGATGGCCCTCACTCTAAACACAGCCTTCAGTGTGAGAAAGCACCAGGAACATTTCAAATTCAGGACCCCACATCCCTGGACTTTCTGTCCTTTGAGCCTAAGCCCAAGTTCCCAGAATCTGCATTTTTCACCCTGCTGGGATGGTTCTCTTGGAGGTGAGGTGGTGAGCGAAATGAGAACCCATATTTTACTAAGCCCTGCCCTGTCCACTGGCTAACTCCTGTCCGCTGGCTTGGTCCTCAGACTTTGTCTATGAAAGCCCAAGATCAGGACTTCTGCTGTGTATGAGGAGTGGGTAGTTCTGGGCAGGATGGCTGTCTCTGATAACTAGTAATGTTTACAGCTTCTGGAAAGAGGGGGAGCCCAATAATGTAGGGGACGAGGACTGCGTGGTAATGGCAGAAGATAAGTGGAATGACAGCATTTGTACTGCAAACAACTTCTGGGTCTGTGAGAAGCCCTCGGCTCCCTGCCCTGGTCACTGAGGGTCACGCAGACAACATGGAGACACTCTGTTCCAGTCCCAGCCACCTTGTCATCCCAATGTCTCTGTTCTGAGACCTTTGAGATCCTGAGAGAGTTCCTGAGGCACCCTTCCCTGCAGCTCTTCCCTCTTCCTCTGTGGGTGACTTCAGTTACACAAATCCCAACCCCATGAATCCCTTCAGTAGAGTCACACACACTTGGGGCTGGAGTGTAGCTCAGTGATACACCCCAGCTGGCCTAGCATGGGTGACTCTGAGTCCCATCCCCAACACCCAAATAAATGAATAAATTATTAAATTTATACATGGTTTGATGTCTTCCATTTAGTGGATTCTTTATTTCTGGACTCTGTCTTCATCGGTAAAGCTTAGAAATGTTTCATGTTAACTAGGACATTAGTGTCTACAATACCTTTGGGTTTCGAGCAATTCATTTGTTTGTTTGTTTGTTTGTTTGTTTGTGACAGAGTCTCATTATGTATGCCTGGCTGGCCTTGAACTCACAGAGATCTCTCTGCTTCTGTCTCCTGAGTGCTGGAATTAAAGGCATGCAGCACTACACCTGGATGAATATTTTTAAAAACATTGAGTTGGTACCTGTCCACCTAATGAGTGTATTCTTATTCACATTCACGTTTTCATATTCTCTCTGTGTCTGTCTGTCTGTCTCTCCCATCTCCACATGTCTTCATTCATTTGTTCATTCATTCATTCATAACCAACTATTTATTCACAGACCCCCCAAGCACTTCTTCCAGTTGTACCACTGTACCCAGAGCTCAAATAAAATGCTGCAGTCATCATCCGGCAATTCTAGAGCTTAGCACATCCCTTGCTCGCAAAAGAAACCTCTGTGGAGCTAGTCAAGGAATGACCAGCCCTCTGGGCTTCTCCCTAGGCTGCAAAGAGCCACCCAAACCTCAAGGTGGCTTCAGCCACTTCCTGCCTCCTCCCCTTTGTCTTGGCGCAACCTTCTGCCTGTGCTTCTTCCACTTCCCCAATAGGTTCCATGTTCTCAAGAAGCAAACTGATGTCATCCTGGTGGTCCCCTTACCTTGATCCTCAGTTTCTCCTGGCACCTAAGGCCAGGGGAAGAATAAAGAGCCCCTCACAGCATCTCTCCCTCAGGAAAGCTGTCTCCAGAGCCCACTGTCTCCCAGTCAGGAAGACTCTTTTTGCTGGTGATGCCAAAGGCTCAGCCTTCCCCTAGTATCTAGAAACCTAGGGAATCTCAGCTAGGGTCACCTCAATAGACTCCTCATATCCTCCCCCATCCCATGCCTCTATCTAGTCACCAGAGATGCCCCCTTCCACCAGTTTCCAGTCTCACTCCCAGCCCTCTCCTGTCCATCTTCTCCCCAAGCCTGATCACCATCCCTGTTCCCCCTTACTCCCTCCTACACAAATTCCTCTCTCCATCCACCTCAAATAACTATTTAGTTTCCCCTTCTGAGTGAGATTTGTGCACCCTCCCTTGGGATCTTCTTATTATGCAGTTGCTTTGTGTCTGTGGATTGTAGCATGATTGTCCTGCACGTTATGGCTAATAGCAACTTATAAGTGAATACTATGTGTGTCTTTCTGTCTCTGGGTTTCCTCACTCAGGATGATGTTCTCAAGTTCCATCCATTTGCCTGCAAAATTCATGATGCCTTTGCTTTTAATAGCCGAAGAGTATTCTATTGTGTAGATATACCACATTTTCTTTATCCATTCTTCAGTTGAGGGATATTTAGAATGTTTCCAGTTTCTGGCTATTATGGATAAAGCTGCTATGAACATAGTTGAGCAAATGTCCCTGTGGTATAGTCGAACATCTTTTGGGTATATGCCTAGGAGTGGTATAGATGGGTTAGAGACTGGAGTGGCCACCTCCTGTAGCCAGGCAGGACTTCCAGAGGAAGGAGGGGCATGTCAATCCATCCATAAAACCTCCAGCTTAAAACCTGTCCTGCCTACAAGATGTGCAGGAATAAAGAAGAACCAGAGACTGAGGGAACAGCCAACCAATGACTGCACCCAACTTGAGACACATCCCATGTGAAAGAACCACCCCCTAATACTATTAATGATGTTATGCTTGCAGACAGGAGCCTAGCATAACTGTCTTCTAAGAGGCGTCATTTGACAGCTGATGGAGGCAAATGTAGCGACCCATAGCCAAACTCAGGAGGAGCTCAGGAAGTCCTGTGGAAGAATGGAAGATAGATTTGGGCAAGCTTGAGGGGTCAAGGACACCACAAGAGGAACCACAGAGTCAACTAACCTGGTACCATGGGGGCTCACAGAGACTGAACCACCAACCAGAGAGCATGCAGGAGCTGGACCTAGCCCACCTACACATTTGTAGCAAGTATACAGCTTTGTCTTCATGTAGGTCCTCTAACAAACAGAATAGGGGTTGTCTTGGTCTCTGTTCCCTGCCATTGGATCCCCTTCCCCCGACCTGGACTGCCTGGCTGGACCTAGTCCTACTGGGACTAGATGTTCCAAGATGGGGCAGTACCCAAGGGTGGGGGGAACCTTCCATTTTCTGAGGAGAAGGGGAGGGGGCAGTGGGAGGAGGGATTTCTCAGGGTGGGACTTGGAGAAGAGGAGGGAGGGAGGCTGTGGTCTGGATGTAAAGTGAATAAAAAATGAATTATTGAAAAAGAGAGAGGAAGAAAAATAAAGAAGGAAGGGAAGAAATGGAAGAAAAAAGGAAAGGATGGAAAGAAGGGAAAGAAGGGGAGGGAGGGAGGGAGGGAGGAAGAGAGGGAGAGAGAGAGAGGAGAGAGAGGAGAGAGAGGAGGGAGAGAGAGAGAGGAGAGAGAGGAGGGGGAGAGAGAGAGAGAGAGAGAGAGAGAGAGAGAGAGAGAGAGAGAGAGAGAGAGAGAGAGAGAGAGAGAGAGAGAGAGAGAGAGAGAGAGAGCAAGCGCTAAGGGAACTTTTAGCATCTCGGAGGAAATTCTCCCTCAGTCCTCTGGGTGGCGCCAGACATCACAGAAAGCGTTGGTCTGTTTGCTCTACTGCCTCTCCCCTCATGGCTGCTTTGCTTCCCTCACTGACCCCAGGATCAGAGAGAGAGCCTGTCCCAAAATCAGCTCCTTGATAAGGGACACTCCCTATCTCTGCACTTGTCTGATAAAGTACCTCCCACCTCGCTGGCCACTGCTTTTTGTGGCGTTCAAAGAATCTAATTTTTTTTTTTTTTTATTATACAGAAGCCTACAGTTACAAAATCTTAGATATCTTAGAGAAACTGCAACTTTAGAGTCCTTGGATATTTTGGACAAACTTTGCAATTTTAAAGAGACTTTGGAGTGTTAGAGAGGTTTTGAATTTTGAAAGAGACTTTGGATGTCTTAAAGAGACTGGAATTTTTTGTTCGTTTTGTTTTGTTTTTCAAGACAGAGTAGCCCTGACTGTCCTGAAACTCACTGGCCCCAAACTCAGTTATCCACCTGCCTCTTCCTCCTGAGTATTGGGATTAAAGGTATAGACCACCACCACCACCACCCAGGCAAAAGGCTGAATTTCCAAAGTGCTTGAATTAAAAAAAAAAAGTGGGATTTTAAAAGTTGAACTATTTTATGTTGTGACATTAATATTAGAGATCTCGAGAATAAACAAAAAAGAAAATGTTATAGTTTAGCAATGGCTCGGATTATGTGTCAAGTTGACAAAGGTTCAATTGCCCTGCTTGGTATTTTTATCATCTTGAACAAGCTAGGGTTATCTGAGAAGAAAGAACCATGATTAGAATATGTCTATAATCCTCCCTTTCTCTGAGGAGAATGGGAGGAATTATGGGAAGGAGAGGAGAAAGAGAAGGACTGGGAGGAGAGGAGGGAGGAGAAGCTGTGATCAGGATATTTATTAATTAATTAATTAATTAATTAATGGAAAAAGAAAGAAAATCCCTCTATAATATTGGGTATAGGCAAGCCTGTAGGGTATTTTGTTAATTAGTGATTGGTGTGGAAGGCTACTGTAGATTGTGCCGATGCTGGGAAGATGGCCTGGAGTATATAAGAAAACAGACTGAGTAAGCCAATAGACAGTGGTCTTCCATGGCTTTCCCTTCAGTTCTACCTTAAGTTCCTACCCTGACTTCCTTTGAGGATAGACTGTAATATAGATGTGTAGATAAAATGAACTTTTTTCCCTGAGTTGCTTTTGGCAATGGTGTTTTATCACAACAGTAGAACCCTCAGATACCCACCCACTATGTTATTTTTCTCACTGCTGGAATAAATCATCTGACAAAAGCAAACGAAGGATTTATATTGGCTCTTCATTTGAGGATGCAGCCCACTGTAGTACTCAGAATGTACAGTAGCTGGTCACATTGCATTTGGACTTAGGAAGCAGACAGAATTGAACACTGGTACTGTTTTCTTGCATTTTTCATTTGGGGCTGGAATATAGCCCTTCAGATGGTGCTACTCACCTTAAAATGGGCCTCCCAGGCTGTAGAGATGGCTCAGAGGTTAAGAGCACTGGCTGCTCTTCCAGACGTCCTTGAGTTCAGAGGTCCCAACAACCACACAATAGCTTAATACCATCTATACTGAGTTCTGACGCCCTCTTGTGCATGTAGGTGTACACGCAGATAGAGTACTCAAATACATAAAATATATAAAAATAAATAAATAAATCGTGTGGGGAAAAAAAGAATGGGCCTCCCTACCACAGTTAAACTTTTCTGAAAACACCCTCAGACACTGTGATGGCTGTTCTTGTCAACTTGACTTTATTGGGAATGAACCATAGTCCAGAAATGGAGAGCATACCGTGAGAGTTTTTTTTTTTTTTTTTTTTTTTGCTTGGTTTGAAGTGGGTAAATCCACTTCTAGTCTGAATCTTTTGATCCCATGCCATTGACCTGGATCTTGAGGCAGGAAGACACATCTGTAATCTGGGGCACACCTTCTGCTAGAAGCCTATGTAAGGATGTGGGGAACGTGCTATTTGCCTGCTTGCTTCTACCTTGCTAGCAAGTCTATTCCTTCACTGGCATAAAAGCCTACTTCTTTGAGATTCCAATGTCTACTGAAGACCAGCTGAGACATTCAGCCTTGTACACTGAGCAACTACTGGATTCTTGAACTTCTCATTCATAGCCAGCAATTGTTGGGTTAGCTGGACCACACACAGCCTGTAAAGTCATTCGAATAAATTCTCTTTAATATGTATGTGTGTGTGTGTGTGTGTGTGTGTGTGTGTAATTTTAGAGAGAGATTTATTCTATAAGTTCAATTTATCTAGAGAACCCTGATAGTAAATATAGAGACACTGCCAGACTTGTCTCCTAGATGACCACAAATCAAATTGACAATGAGAAATAAATAATTATATCAGGCAGGATCCAATAAGCCAGATGTCAACATCCCAAACTATTTGCAGAAAATTCTACGGCCACAACTAGAGGCTAATGAGACCGCTCAGGAGGTAAGGGGACTGAAGACATGAGTTTGATCCCTGGAAATCCACCTAATGGAAGACGAGAACTCACTCCTACAAACTACTCTCTGAGCTCCACACATGCTCGACTGCCATGTGCGTCCCCATCTGCCCACATCCCAAATAAATAATAAGTGCATAGATATAAAATAGTTGACATATGTACATGGATATGTACATGGTATATGTACATATGTACATACATAAATGGATCTTTTATCTTTTATCTTTTATCCCCAGTTTGTAATGACCAAAATCAAACAAGCTAGCATTTCTGCTTTTACATTTTTTGCTTATTTGTGTTAGGAGTTTTATTGGTTACTTTTCTGTGGCTGCAGTAAAAAACTATTACCAACATAATTTATAGAAAGATTTGTTTATCTTGCAAAAGGATAAACATCCTCCCCGTTTAATTTTTTCTTATATATCACTGTTTAGTGCTGTAGGTGTGGTTTGGTTTGAGTGTACTTTTTTAGAAGGGATGTTTGCTCTGTTTTTGTTTTGTTTGAGACAAGTCTTCCTGTAGCCCAGGCTAGTCTTGGTTTTATAGGCAAATGTTAGTAGGCTCCAAATCCATGTTTTAGAAACACATATTTAAAAACACATTGGTAAGTTAAAGCTTAATAAAATAGCAATTCTTTAAGTTCAACTGATGAATGAAATGCTTACCAGTGATGTGGCTCAGCTGGTAAGGATGCTTTCTGATAAGCCTTAAGATTTAAGTTCTGTTCCCTTAACCCACATAGTGGAAGGAGAAATCTGACTCCTGTAAGTTTTCCTCTGTTCTCCACAATATGTGAGCACCGGTTTGGGCACACACTATGTGGAGAAAATGCTTCTGGTACACAAATGGGTTTACAGCTGATTTTTACTAGATCTAAGCTATAAGTTTTATCCTGGTACCAAAAATAAGAACCAACAACAATCATAAACTAAGCTCTCTGACAAACATAGACACAAAGTTCTTAGCAAAATACTTATAAATCAAAGCCAAGATACTTCTAAGCTAGGTATGGTGGTGCAGGCTTGTCACCCTGACACTTGGAAGTCAGAGGCAGGTGGATCTCTGTGAGTTCAAAGGCAGGCAGCCTGCTTTAGGTAACTGAATTCCAGGACAGCTAGTACTATATAGTGAGTTCTCTGTCTTAAAAAAGAAATCAGACATCACTCATGATGTTCAAGTTGATTTCATCCAAAGATTCAGGGGTGTGAAGTGGGAATTCTTGTTTTCACTGGAGAATCAGTTGTATCATGTGATATTTTTCTAGAAACTGTCTTATGAGAGGATGTTTTGCTGAAGCAGACACATGAGAGAATGTTTTGCTGAAAACAGACACATGTTGTTTTTCTGGAAGTTGCTTGGTGAAAGGGCATGTGATGTTTTGCTGGAGCAGACGCTTGAGAGTCATATGATGTTTGCTGGAAAGAGTGTAAGTATAACCCAACAGACGGTGAACACCAACCTTGCATTGTAACTCTTGCTGGTCATCATTGAGCTTCACTGAGGCTGGTCTTTGCTGACAACATCTTGCATTGGTTTGCCTTGCTTTCTTTGCTGATCTTTGCTTGTTGTAGCTTCATAGAGAGAAACACACCAAAGAACTCCTGGTGGTATTCCAGCTGCTTCTTGCCACTTCATTAGAGCCTCTCTGCTTCTTCTGGATCTGGCTGCTGCTACTGATTTGAGTTTGGTGTTTTGCTAGTGGAATGGACTGCTGACAATGAAGACTGGAATCACCCCAAAGAACTATTTCTAAACAGATCCACAACTTCATCTCCTATTAACCTTCTTTTTCCCCACATCCGGTGGGTGATGGGCTAGAAGGGCCGTTGAAGTGTAAAGATCCATAATTAGAGTAGATTTTGAAAATTTTCAGCTTACAGAGGTGGCTTAGTGGTTCAACATATATTAATCAATGACTGTAATTAAAATCACATGAGTGGATCCAAGAACAGCAATCATGTGGTTGTTAATATAATAATATATAAGAATTAAAAAGAAACACACACAAATACAAAAACAAAGCAAAACAAAACAAAAACAGCCAGGCAAAAATTATACAGACAAAGCATTTGAAGCAATACATCTACAAAAATATCATAGAGTTCATTTTGTTATGGTTAATATATCCAATGAAATGCCACTGGAGAAAACTCTTTCTTTTCTTTGTGTCAATTTCAGAAAGCTTTTTGGTCTACTTCCCCATCTCATCATTGGAATCCTGTGTGGCTTGATTCTGTGCAGGCCCTATGTGTGCTACCACTCCAAATAATGAGGGACTTCACTCTGGGAATTCATATGTGCATTCGTCCTGCTATGTCTGGAGGATACTGTTTCCTTGGAGTCATCCATCCCCTCTGACTTTTAAAATCATTCTGCCTCCTCCTTCATATTACCCTCTGAGCCCTGAGGGGAGGGGTTCGATGAAGACATCCATTTAGGACTGAATGATTCAAAATCTCTCATTCTCTACATCCTGTCCTCTGTGTTAATTTGTAATCTGTGATCTCTGTGTTAATTTCCCTTGATTTTCTCGTAGGCCCAAGTTCCATCCAGTCTTATGTTCTTAACCAGCTGAGCAATTTCAGTAATGGGTTCAAGCTTGTGGAGTTGGCCTTAAATCCAGTCAGAGAGTAGTTGGTTATTCCCACAACGTTTGTGCCACTATTGCACTAGTAGAGCATGCAGGCAGGTCACCATTGAAGGTCACAGGATTTGTAGGTGCCTTGGTGTTTACCTTCCTCCTCTGGAATGACGTGGAGTACCTTGCAGTCCCATGAACACCAGTCAGTAGGGGTCGAGGCTTTTGTTAGGTACCAGCTCAATTTCTCCATGTTTAATAAGTGTTGTCTTCAGCAATAGGGCCTTATTGCCATCAGTTCATGGAAAGCAATCAATGACCTTAACAATAGCATGAGGTGTATGGGAATTTCCATGAGGCCCCTTTGGCCAACAACTCAACTAAATGTAACCCATCTGGTTGTATTACCATTCTGGTACTAGAGGTTTCACATGGTGACATAAGATATCTAGTTTGGGCATCATCTCCCTCATTATTTGGTGACTCCATTAAGATTTCTTTCATATATGTATATATTCTAAGTAGCTTCCAGAAATAGGTTCCCATATGACCCTGCCAATGACCCTTAGTGACTGTTGCCCCTCTATACATTCCCTCCCTTGCCCTCCCTCACTTTACTCCTTCTATTCCACTCTCACACATGTCTTTAATAATTATATTCTATTTCCTTTTCTTCAGGACATCTTTCACTCTCCTCCTTACTCTATAGTACCCTCTTTCCTTATAAGCTGTAGCCTGCTTATTGAAGATTTAACAGATAACATCCATATATGAGTGAATACATACCATATTTGTCTTTGGGGGGTTGGTTACCTGATTCAGGATGATTTTTTTTCCATCTCCATCCACCTGAGAATTTCATAATTTTTTTAAAGGCTAAGTAATATTTTGTTGTGTGGGTGTGCCACATTTTCTTTATACATTCATCAGCTGATGGCCATCTAGGTTCTTTCCAAGTTTGGGGTATCATGAATATAGCAGCAATGAACATGAATGAGCAAGTGTCTCTGTAATGTGATGAGGGTCCTTTGGGTATATTCCAAGAGTGGTATAGCTAGATCTTGAGATAGATCTATTCCCAGATTCCTGAAGAATACCACACATTCCTGAGGAAAACTCCACACTAATTTACATAGTGACTACTCAAATTTGCAGTCCCACCAGCAATGAGTAAGTGTTCCTCTTATCGCCCCCCTCCCAATTCTTTTTTTCCAAAGGGGAGGAGGTTTATTCAGGGCAGAGGGTAAAGATGGGGAGAGAAACAGAAGATGGTGGAGGAAGAGGAGAGAGAGAGAAGAGAAGTGGAGGCCGGCCATGACCATGTGGAGAGAGGGGGAAGGGAAGGGGGGAAGGGCGAGGGGACAGAGAGAAGCTAGAGGCAAGAGAGTAAGAGAGAGAGGAGGAGGCAGGCAGTCCCTTTTATAGTGGGCACACCTACCTGGCTGTTGCCAGGTAACTGTGGGGAGGAGCATACCTGAGTGTTGCCAGATAACTGTGGAGGTGGAGTTTAGACAGAATACTAACATTCCCCCGTTTTGGTTTAATTAAAAGAGAAAAATTAGAAAGAGGTGACAACAAAGCAGGAATAGGGTCATTGTGATATCTGGCTACTTCCTGCTGGCATTGGGGGTGACGTGTCTTTATGGGGAACCTAGAAGAATGGGTATGGAGGATGTTTGTCCGGTCTTAGGAGACTTGGCTGTTTCCTGCTGTCCAGGGTCTATGGAGCGAACCATCTGAGGCTAGGTCAGAAGGAACAGGTCCAGTAGAAGCAGCTGTGTGTGTGACAGGAGATGGAGCATCTGGAGGTTGCTTCTTTGGAGCTGTTTTGGATGTGCCTGGACTTGACAAGATCTGGATGGCATCTATTTGGTCTGTGAGAGGTAGATCTGAGTGGGTTTCCTGTAGCTTATAAGTTTACAAAAGAGATAACAGCATGAGTTAACAACACGAGCAGTCTTTAAGATGAGCCTTTGTTGGATCATATAGTGGAATGTTTTATTAGTTAGGCAAGTTTATAGGAACTCAGATAATATTAGGACAGTGGTATAGCAAGAAGAGGAAATATAAAGTATTTAATTGATGGCAACTCAGTTTAGGTTATGAGGTAACAGATAATATCTGTGAAAGCTTAGCTGTCAATGTAGTCAGAAGTCTGAGTAAGAGTAAACAATAATCTACCAGTTATATATTATTTTTTTTAAATGACAGAGTCCACTAGCCAACAGTTTCCATGGTCTCCATAGTCTCTTGGGCGAAGTCAGTTTGGCTTCCAAGCACGGAAGACGCAGGACTTTTTTCTGTGGAATGGATACGTGTGACATGAAAAATGACTTACCATGGTTTGACTTAGCTAAGTCATTTGACTCAGAGCATCCAGTCTAGCCCACTGCGTTTGTTACTGACTATATCATCACATACAATCCAGGCTGTATCTTCTAGGTGTCCAGTGTCCAAGTCTTCTGAAACCATCTTGGGTTAACTGTTAGAGGCTTTGGGAATTCTGTCAGCCATAAGCTTAAAAAATACTATCAGCAGACTTCTGACAAGATTGAGAGCCATAAGGATTGGTTGTAACTGAATAGAATTTAATAGCAGTAGTAAAAATCTATCAAGACAGAACCTTTCCTATCCTGTCTTAAGTAACTTTGGTAGGTTGTGTAGGTAGAGAAAAGCACATTTTTGTATTAGCAAAGAAACATTTGGCTAGGACCAGAATAAGAAAGCTGGATCATATGGCTGGCAGGGGGTTGGGCGGCAGTGGCAGCAGGGCGGGACTTCCTGCTAGTGCCAGAAGTTGCTGCCCAGTGTCTCTGGCGGCTAGAGTTTGCAGTGGGCAAGGAAAAGCAAGCATGTCCCATATCACAGCAATGTTCATGTCAGTTGTTTTTGTAACAGAAGGCACCACTAGCACTCACTTTACATGTCCTGGGCAGAGAAGGAGAGGGAACGCCAAGCCCTTTGTGCGGGTGATTGTGCATGTGGGGAAGCAAGTCTAGTTGGTCTGATGTAAACCTGCAGATGTCCACTAGAGTCGCACCAATTCCCCCATTTTGGTTTAATTAAAAAAGAAAAATAAGAAAGAGGTGTGGGGCCGGGCGGTGGTGGAGCATGCCTTTAATCCCAGCACTTGGGAGGCAGAGGCAGGCGGATTTCTGAGTTCAAGAGTCTGAGGCTGCCGGGCGGTGGTGGCGCACGCCTTTAATCCCAGCACTTGGGAGGCAGAGACAGGCGAATTTCTGAGTTCGAGGCCAGCCTGGTCTACAGAGTGAGTTCCAGGACAGCCAGGACTACACAGAGAAACCCTGTCTCGAAAAACAAACAAACAAAAAAAAGAGTCTGAGGCTAGCCTGGTCTACAGAGTGAATTCCAGGACAGCCAGGGCTACATAGAGAAACCCTGTCTTGAAAAACAAGAAAGAAAGAAAGAAAGAAAGAAAGAAAGAAAGAAAGAAAGAAAGAAAGAAGGAAGGAAGGAAGGAAGGAAGGAAGGAAGGAAGGAAGGAAGGAAGGAAGGAAGAAAGGAAGGAAGGAAGGAAGGAAGGAAGGAAAGAAAGAAAGAAAGAAAGAAAGAAAGAAAGAAAGAAAGAAAGAAAGAAAGAGGTGTGGGGTTGAGCAGGTTTCATGGCTAAGAGAACCTGGGGTGGGGAACAGACAGAACACATGGAAGGAGTATAACGAAGGTAGATAAATGCTCGAACATAGGAGATTTGTTTCCATTTACCAGACTGCTGGCAGTATGTGTTAAGATCCCTTAAAATAATTGGGTCTAGCGTGCCATTAAGTGGCTACTTTAGTCCATTATCTAGAGGGTATCGAATTCAGACCTTATTGCAGAGGTGTATCAATTTGGAAGGCCTCAAATCAGGCATTAATTTTAGAGATTTGAGGTCTTTCAGACCCAGTGGGGTGTCTGTGGGTACAGTCAAAGACAATATGGTACCCATTGGGTGACATGGCTGTTGCCCAGCTATCAGTTGGAGTTCCGAAAGAAAAGCTGGCAACAAAAAAAATCAGGCTCAAGCTAGATAATCAGGTCGTCACAAGAATATCTGGGGGCCTCTGCAGAGCTAGTCTGTCAGAAAATAGCCCACCTGGTACCAGGATTTCTGGCCACTGCTATTTCCAAGAGGGGAATCACCCAATGGCCAAAGTCCTAGGTCATAGTTCAGCTAGAGGCCACTCATATGGACTGGGGAATGTAAAGCCAACCCCTTAGCCCAGGGAAGACTGGCCAGACCCTAACTGGGCATCCAGGGTTCCTCCCGCCAATCGGAAACTCCTTACCAATTAATGTGCTGGTGTGTGTTTTCGGGCTTGTGCAGTCTGGTACCAGAAAAGGTGGAACCATGAGGTCTGTGTAGACCTGTCTGGCTGCCCAGCCCATGTGGCAGAGCACCATGTGGGGGCTACAGCGGCACAGCTCACATGGTGGAAGTTTTTCGAGCCTCTCAACGGTGAAGGGAGTTGGTCTACAGCAGCAGTGGAAATTCACATGGTTGGTGATGGCAGGTAGCAGCAGATGAAGTCTGTGTGGTGTAGTGGTGGCAGTGGCGATGGTGGGGTTGCGGCAGGCATGGGTCTCGTGGTTCCTGAAGTCTTCGTAGACCAGGTTTCGGCACCAATGTTAGACTTCACGCATGCAGCTTGGAACAGACAACACCAGACCAAACAGTTCCTAAGGGGAGGGGGGTTATTCAGGGCAGAGGGCAAAGATAAGGAGAGAAATGGGAGAAGATGGTGGAGAAAGAGGAGAGAGAGGAGGGAAGTGGAGGCCAGCCATGACCACATGGAGAGAGGGGGAAGGGAAGGGGGATGGGCAAGGGGACAGAGAGAAGCTAGAGGCAAGAGAGTAAGAGAATAAAAGAGCCCAAATTCTTGCCAGCATGAGTTGTCAACTATTTTACTGATCTTAGCCATTCTGACAGGTGTAAGATGAAATCTCAAAGTAATTTTAATTTGCATTTCCCTGGTATCTAAGGATGTTGTCCCTTCCTTTAAGTGTTTCTCAGTTTGTGTTTCAACTTTTGAGAACTTTGTTTAGTTCTAAATTTCATGTTTTGAGTCATTTGTTTTCTTGATGTGCAGGGTTTTTTAATTTTTTTATACATTTTGAGTTCCTTATATGGATATTAACCCTCTATCAGATGTGTTCTTCAGGCTGTCACTTTCTCTGAATGACAGTGTTCTTTGCCAGACAGGAGCTTCTCAGTTTCATGAGATCCTATTTTTGTCATTGTCAGTGCCTGTGCTGTTGGTGTTCTGTTCAGAGTCTTTTCCTGTACTGATGAGTTTAAGAGTGTTCTTCACTTTCTCTTCAGTCTGATTCAGTGTATCTGATGAGGTCTTTGATTCATTTTGGAGTTGTTTTGTGTAAGGTGAAAAATATGGATCTAATTTCATTCCTCTACATGTAGCCATGCAGTTTGAGCAGCACCATTTGTTGAAAATGCTATCTTTTCTCTAATGTGTATATTTGACTCCCTTGTCAAAACTCAAGTGTTCATAGGTATATAGACTTATGTCTGGGTCTTTGATTTGATTCCATTGTCCATGTGTCTGCTTTTGAGCCAATACAGTGCTGTTTTTATTACTATAGCTCTGCTGTACAACTTGAAATCTGGAGTGGTGATACCTCTAGCTGATTATTATTATTATTAAAGGATTGTGTTACTTATCTTAGGAGTCTTGGAGGGAGAAGTGTGTGTGTCTGTGTATGTCTGTGTCTGTGTGTCCCCATATGAAGCTAAAAATTATCCTTTCAATTTCTGTGAAGAATTGTGTTGGAATTTTGGTGGTATTACATTGAATTTGTAGATTGCTTTTGGTAGGATGGACATTTTTACTATACTAATCCTACATATTCTATAAATATAGGATACCTTAACCTCTTCTAATATCTTCTTCAGTATCCTCCTTTGGCGTCTTGAAGTTTTTATGATACAAGTTTTTCACTTGCTTAGAGTGATTCCAAGATATTTCTGCAGCTACTATGAAAGATATTCTTTCCCTGATTTCTTTCTCTGTTTGGTCATTTGATATATAGAAAGGCTACTGATTTTTATGTGTTAATTTTGTATCCTGATACTTTACTGGAAATGTTTAGCAGCTGTAGAAGTTTCCTGGTGGAGTTTTAGTTTTATGTAAAAAATCGTATCATCGGTAAATAAAGACACTTCTTCCTGTCTTGTTTGTTTCCCTTTGATGTCCTTCAGTTGTGTTATTGCTCTAGCTAAGCGTTTTAGTACTATATTGAATTTACATAGCAAAAGTGGACAATCTTGTCTTTTTCCTGAATTTAGTGGAAACAGTTAATTATGTTATGGTTGATACTGGCTGTGGGCTAGCTGTAAATCAAGTTGAAATATATCTCTTGTATCCCTAGTTTCTCCAAGACTTTTGTCAGGAAGAGATGTTGAATTTTATAAAGGTTTTTGCATCTAGTGAGGTGATCATGTGTTTTTTTTCTTTTGTTTTATTATGCATATTATGTATGTATATATTATGTTTATCAATGTGTGTAAGTTGAACCATCCCTGAACCTCTGAAATGAAGCCAACTTGATCATGGCGGGTGATCTTTTTTAAGTATTCTCAGATTTGGTTTGCAAGGATTTTGAGAATTTTTTGCATCTACATTCATAAAAGAAATTGATCTATAATTCTTCTTTGTTGGGTCTTTATGTAATTTAGGTATGAGAGTAGCTGTGGCATGCCGGGCAGTGGTGGTGCACCCCTTTAGTCCCAGCACTTGGGAGGCAGAGGCAGGCGGATTTCTGAGTTGGAGGCAAGCCTGGTCTACAGAGTGAGTTCCAGGACAGCCAGGGCTACACAGAGAAACCCTGTCTC
The DNA here is from genome assembly GCF_004785775.1 of Grammomys surdaster. Classification (NCBI taxonomy): domain Eukaryota; kingdom Metazoa; phylum Chordata; class Mammalia; order Rodentia; family Muridae; genus Grammomys; species Grammomys surdaster. The sequence goes on along the minus strand of NW_021620131.1, from coordinate 979,742 downwards.
GAAAAACCAAAAAAGAAAACGAAAACGAAAACGAAAACGAAAACGAAAACGAAAACGAAAACGAAAGAAAGAAAGAAAGAAAGAAAGAAAGAAAGAAAGAAAGAAAGAAAAGGTCATCATGAAAGAGAGTAGCTGTGGCTCTGCCTCTGCCTCTGCCTCCCAAGTGCTGATATTAAAGGTGTGCACCACCACCACCCTGCTCCTCTAATTTTATTAGTTATTTTCTGATGTTATTAATTTGGATTTCTCTCTGTGTCTTTTAGTTAATTTGGCTAAGAGTTTGTTGATCATATTGATTTTCTCAAAGAATGAACTCTTCATTTTACTAATTCTTTGTATTGTTTTTTGTTATTGTTTCTATTTATTTCAGCCATTAGTTTATTTCTTGCCATCTATTCCTTTTGGGGTATTATGACTTCTTTATTACTTCCTGTTTTCCTAGATCTTTCAGATGTGCTGTTAAGTTACTAGTACAAGGTCTCTCCAGTTTGCTTATTTATTTATTTATTTATTTATTTATTTATTTATTCACTTTATATCCTGATCACTGCCCTGCACCCTCCTCTCCTCCTAGACTCACCCTTGCACCCCTCATTCCCCCATTCCCCTCTCCCATTCTTCTCAGAGAAGTGAAGGGTCCCCCATGGCTACCAGGCTGCCCTGGCACATCAAGTTGCAGCAAAACTAGGCACATCCTCTCCTACTGAGGCCAGACAAGGCAGCCCAGCTAGGCAAAAGGGATCCAAAGCCAGACAACAGAGTCAGAGTCATCCCCAGCTCCAATTGTTAGGGGACCCACACGAAGACCAAGCTGCACATCTGCTACAAACGTGTAGGGGGCCTAGGTCCAGTCTATGCATGCTCTTTGGTTCAGTCTCTGTGAACCCCTATGGGTCCAGGTTAGTTGACTTTGTTGGTCTTGTGGTGTCCTTGGCCCCTCTGGCTCCCTCAATCCTTCCCTGAATTCTTCCACTAGACTCCCCAAACTCTGCCTGATTGGCTGTGGATCTCTGCATCTGTATTCATTGGTGGCTGAATGAAAACTCTCAGGAGACAGTTATGTTAGACTCCTGTCTGCAAGCATATCAGAGTATCATTTATAGTGTCATGGGGTTGGGTCTTTCCAATGGGATGGGTCTCAACTTGGACCAGTTATTGGTTGGCCATTCCCTCCATTTCTGTTCCATCTGTCTCCACACATCCTTTAGACAGACAAATATAGAGTTGAAAGTTTTGCTGGTGAGTTGGTGTCCCTTTTCCTCCACTTGAAGTCCTGCCTAGCTTCAGGAGGTAGCCACTTCAGGCTACCTATCCACTCTTCCTCCTCCATACCCCAAGGCTAGGGGTCTCAGCTAGGGTCACCTCCATAGATTCCCTGAAGCCTCCCCCATCCAAAGTCTCTGGCTCATCCTAGAGAGGCCCCCCACCAATTTCCATCTTCTCACGGCCTTCTCCCCACCTTACCCCACACTTGATCCCCTCCCCCTCTCCCATCCAGTTCCCTCCCTCCATCCACCTCTGATGTCTATTTTATTTCCCCTTCTGAGTGGAATTCAAGCATCCTCCCTTGGGCCCTTCTTGTTACTTAGCTTCTTTAAGTCTGTGGATTGTAGCATCATTATCCTGTACTTTATGGCTAATATTCACTTATGAGTACATACCATGGTGTCTTTCTGGGTCTGGGTTACCTCTCTCAGGATGATATTTTCAAATTCCATCCTATAATCCTGTACAATAAAAGAACTTCTGGAGGTATCACCAACCCCAATTTCAAGCTGTACTACAGAACAATACTAATAAAAACTACATAATACTGGCATAAAAACAGATAGGTTGATCAATGGAATTGAATCAAAGACCCAGAAATAAATCCACACAGTTACGGACACTTAATTTTTGACAAAGAAACTAAAACTTTACAATGGAGGGAAAAGAGCATTGTTGGGAGCCGACTCCTAGCAGAAAGCGGCTATCATCTTTGCAGCCATCTCGAGCCATATACCCTAACAAGAGACTTGTTTTCAACAGCCTACAACAGCTGAGCACACTCTGATAAACATCTTGTTTTTCTTACATATCTTGTTTGGTTGTTTAATGCCCCCAGCTGCAAGGTGCACGTGGTAAAGTGTCTTCAGCTGCACTCCCCTGCTTATGCTTATATATGCCCATGAGTTCCTTTCAATAAAAAGAGACTTGATCAGACTCTGTCTTGTCTCCATTCTTTGCATCTCTCGCCCCACTCTCTCTCTCTTGCTAGACCCTGACCCCCAGACCAGAGCAGCAGAACAGGCCATTTCAAAGTGGCCCCCGAACATGGGGCAGCTCGGGCTGTTACAAAGTGGCACTCAACTTGAGGCAGAAAGAACAAGAGACCCAGTGAGGGACGTTAATGGAAGAAGGGTCGACTGAAAATTCAGAAGTGAAACAGAGGTGATTGTTGTGGGAAACTGCTGTGTGGAAGCCAGTAGGTCATAGTAATGATAATGGGGCAAGAAATAAGTCAGCCTGAACTCAACTCTGTTTTTGTTTTGTTGTTTGCTGTTTACGTGTGTCAATTGTCTGCTTTTGTTTCAATGTTTGAATGTTGTCTTTCATGTTCAAAAGAAAAAGAAATGCATAGAATCCAAAATACGACCAAAGGTTGATGATGATTTGTCAGACTGGGACGACCTAGAGGAAGAGGCAGCCAAATATTATGACCCTGAATGACTCTCTTCCTGAAGGCCCCCTCCCTGTGCGCCTCTGCCTCCAGATGCTCCTGCTGTGGAGATGGTGGTTGTAGATCCCAGAAAGGAGTTGCAGGCCAAATTTCTTTTCTTAAACAGCAAATCGAATTAGAGAAAGAATATCAGGACTTAATTAATCAGTTACAAAAATTAAGGACAGGGATGATGTCTTGAGAGGGAGAGGCTAACTATGAAAATCACCCAGGTCCTTGTGTTCCTCAACCTGGAGTCCAAGGCAGACCCTGTCCTCTGGTTTTAGTTTAGCCACAGATCAGCCAGAGGAGGGAGAGACTAAGGTTTTCCTTGTATCAGAGACTAGAGACGCTCAAGGGGTTGCGTGGAAACATCACACAGAGTTTAATTTTCAAATTATTAAAGAATTTAAAAATGCAGTATTACAATACGGTGCCACTGCTCCCTTTACTCTTGCAATCTTAGAATCTGTTGCAGAGGAGTGGCTGACTCCTGGTGATTGGAATACTCTAGTGAGAGCAGTTCTTAGCGGTGGTGACCATCTTATTTGGAAATCAGAGTATCATGAGAATTGTAAAGAGATAGCTAGGAGAAACATTCAGGCAGGTAATGGTTGGTCCTTTGATACCATAGTAGGAAAAGGGCAATTTGCTTCTAGTGATAACCAGATGCAATATGACCCAGGCTTATTCGCTCAAATTCCAAATGCGGCCATGAAGGCTTGGTGCAAACTCCCGGTAAAGGGAGACCCTGGTGCATCTCTAACAAGCAGTCAGACAAGGGCCTGATGAAAGATTTTCTGATTTTGTTCATTGATTAATGACAACAGCAGGGAGGATTTTGGGTAATACAGAGGCAGGTGTAGATTATGTGAAACAACTTGCATATGAAAATGCCAATTCTGCCTGCCAAGCAGCCATTAGACCCTACAGGAAACAGACAGACCTTACTGAGTATATCAGACTCTGTTCTGACATAGTGCCCTCCTACCAACAGGGCTTATCTATGGCAGCTGCCATGCAAGGACAATCAGTAAGAGATTTTTTTGGCAGGTAGAGACAAAAAGGCCTGTCTTAAGTGTGGCAAGCCTGGACACTTTGCAAAAGATTGCAAGGCAGAAAATGAATTAATCCAGAGACAGCCCAGAAAACAGCCTGGGGTATGCCCACGTTGCAAACATGGAAGGCATTGGGCTAGTGAATGTAGGTCCAAGACAGATGCACAAGGAAACACCCTTTTTCCATAATCAGGGAAACGGGAACAGGGGCCAGCCCCAGGCCCCGAGCCAACACAAGCCAAAACAGGCTTATGGGCCAGTTAGTTTCATACCAGCAAACCACTTTCAGAACTTAGTCGAGCAACACCAGGAAGCGCAGGACTGGACCTCAGTTCTGCCACCCACACAGTATTAACCCAGAAATGGGACCTCAGGCCTTACCCACCAGAGTGTTCGGACCACTCTATCCAAATGTGTTTGGCCTGATAGTGGGAAGAAGCAGTGCTCCTATGCAGGGACTACAAATTTTTCCTGGAGTTATAGACAATGATTATCAAGGTGAGATTAAAGTAATGGCCAAGGCAATACAGAATATAGTCACTATTCCTACAGGAAGGAGGATAGCTCAACTATTGTTACTTCCATTGATTCCTACTAATCACAAATATAAGAGTCCTAAGAGAGTGGATCAAGGCTTTGGTTCCTCTGATGCATATTGGGTACAGCCTATAGTTAAACAAAAACCTATGGTGACAATATTGCTAGATGGGAAGGCATTCCAAGGTTTAATTGATATAGGAGCTGATGTGATTATTATCAAACAAAGCGATTGGCCTGCCACCTGGCCTCTGACCTCAACCTTAACCAATTTAAGGAGTATTGGCCAAAGTAAAAATCCACAGCAAAGCTCTAAGGTGCTGACATGGAAAGATAAAGAAGGAGATACAGAGAATATACAACCCTATGTCATCCTGGGCTTTCCCATTAATCTCTGGGGCAGAGATCTATTATCCCAGTTGGGATTGATTATGTACAGCCCTAATGAAGTAATCACGGCCCAAATGATAAACTCTGGATTTTCCCCAGGGAAAGGATTAGGAAAAAGTAAAGATGGGATTACTCATCCTATTGAGGTCCATGGTAACTCTGGAAGAAGAGGCTTGGGGTATTTTTGATGGGGGCTATTGATTCAGCTGCACCCCTAGAGCATTGTACGGATCCCATCACCTGGAAGGGGGACTCGCCCATTTGGAAGGTGGATCAGTGGTCCCTAACCACTGAAAAATTACAAGCTGCTCAGTTGCTAGTGAAAAATCAATTTGAAAAATTAAAAAGGGGGAATGATACCCTACCAAGGGATCCCCCAGAAATTTTAATTTTTGTAACTTTGGATTCTGAAGGAAAATCTGCTGCAGATAGATTCTGGCATCCTGATAAAAAAAAAGAATTTTGCAATAGTCCTCTGGAAAGACCCATTAACTGGAACCTGGAATGGGCCAGATCCAGAGCTTATCTGGGGAAGAGGTTGTGTCTGAATATATTCCCAAATGGCAGATGCCGAACGCTGGCTGCCAGGGACACTGATTAAACAGATAGACAACAATAACAAATCCAGGGAGGAGAAACCCCCTGAGAAGCGTATTTTTTCTTTACAGGAAACATGAAGATGTTTCACAATTGTCTTCAAATGGGAACGGATCAACCAGCATACTGGACTTGGGAAGTTCTCAGTGTGGAAGAAGACATCACCACCCACACCTCCAGGGTGGCTCTATTGGACTCTTGGTTCCCTAACTTATGATTTAGTGGGGTACATTGTTTAGACCCAGGATAAAATCCATTACCACAGTTACTATAGTTGTTTTTTGGGGTTTAGGATTGACTGAGGTAGGGACAGAGATTTCCTAACTTGTTTTTGTTAAGATCAAAGCTATGATCAGTTCTGTACTTCTATAGATTTAGATTTAGAAAGAATGGAATCTGCTATAATGCATTTGTAAAACTCATTATCCTTCTTAGCTGAAATAGTGCTACAGAATAGAAGAGGCTTCTACTTTTTACTCCTCCAACAGACGGAGTTGTGTGCTACCCTTAAAAAAGAGTGTTGCTTTTATACTAACCCTTCAGGCATTGTTAAGTCTCTTGTCTCTTGGGTTCATGCTGTTCAACAGACTGATGGCTTTTGAACAACAGATAGACACTATTCAAATGAAACCCATACTGGTCCATTATTACAGGCTGGAAGTAGGGGACTCTAAAACCTCTGTAATCATGACTGACGAGGATTAACCCCTAACTTATATGCTAAACTGGATAGTCAATGACGGGTAAGAGAACACCTCAAGACCCTTGCCCCAATCTGGGAGGCCTCACCATCCTAAGGCAAGAGCTCAACCAATGGCTGTTAAGTATCCAGAGACCGGAAAGGGAGGCTGGGGTCCTTTGTTCCAACCTAAGGCAGGCACAGTTTCCGTAAGTTTTCCAAGCCTTTCCTTTTGAAAAAAAATTTTTAAAGGGGGACCTGTTGGGAGCCGACTCCTAGCAGAAAGCGGCTATCATCTTTGCAGCCATCTCGAGCCACATACCCTAACAAGAGACTTGTTTTCAACAGCCTACAATAGCTGAGCACACTCTGATAAACATCTTGTTTTTCTTACATATCTTGTTTGGTTGTTTAATGCCCCCAGCTGCAAGGTGCACGTAGTAAAGTGTCTTCAGCAGCACTCCCCTGCTTATGCTTATATATGCCCATAGTTCCTTTCAATAAAAAGAGACTTGATCAGACTCTGTCTTGTCTCCATTCTTTGCGTCTCTTGCCCCACTCTCTCTCTCTTGCTAGACCCTGACCCTCGGACCAGAACAGCAGAACAGGCTATTAAAAAGTGGCCCCCGAATGTGGGGCAGCTCGGGCTGTTACAGAGGATCATCAACAAGTGGTGCTGGTATAACTGGATGTCTACATGTAGAAGAATGCAAATAGATCCTATATTTATCACCCTGCACAAAAATCAAGTCCAAGTGGATCAAAGACCTCAACATAAAACTAGACACACTAAATCTAATAGAAGAGAAAGTGGGAAACTGCCTTGAATACATTGATACAGGTGACAATGTTGATGACCAGCCTCAGCTTGGAGAGTGAGTCCTGAGGAAGGGGTGTTTGGGAGCAGCAGAAGAAATGACTGGAAGTCAAGGATGAGAGCAAGCTGACAGCTCTGCCTTCTGCTCGAGCTGGTTCTCTAGACAACTCATCTAGTTAGCTCATCTCTTGAAGACCAAAAGCCCAATCTTCCATTTAAATAGCAGTTTAATCATTACCCCAAGTTCTCTTTTGATTATCCCACAAATCAGCATTTTATGACCTTATCCCCTTGATTCATAAAAAAAACAAGTACATTTTTTTTTAACAAAGCAAATGAATCCAGAGATCTGTCTGCCTTTGTAAGCACAAACAATAAGCTAGCTGGATGGAATCCAACTCTGAGATCACCACTCCCTAAATCTCTTTATCACTTTCCTTAATATCGTTCTGACAATCTGGCTCATTAGTGCAGCTGTTTCTGTTCTTTTAGGTCCATAAAGTCCCTGCTACAATTCATATTGCATTCTTATATTTTGCACAGTTGAGTAATTATATACTCTTGAACTCATGTTTTCAGAGTTCTTTGCCACAGCCTTAATGGCTGTCCTGAAGCTCACAGCATTTGCTTTTTTTGCTAAGGAACACATTCTCGTCCCAGACTCATGCATGCTGTTTGTAATTATGATGGAGTCAACCTTAACAGGGAGCATATTCCCCAAAGAAGGAACATGAAAATCTGTACATTATTAAACAAACAAGCCTTATGCCTAGCAACACTTGTGAAGGCCTATGCCCTGCTGGTTCTGCTCCAGGAGCAGGAACTGTATTACACTGTCCCTTCTGCTGTCATGCAGGACTTGGTAAGACAATTTCCTGAACAAAACAACAGCTCAGACACTAAGATCAACAATTAATAAATGGGTCCTCATGAAACTCAAAAGCTGTCAATAGGACAAAAGGGCAGCCTACAGAATGGGCTACATCTGACAGAGGCTGATATCCAAAATATATAATGGTCTCAAGAAACTAGACACCAACAAACCAAATAACCCAATTTTAAAACTGTGGTATAGAACTAAACAGAGAATTGACAACAGAGGAATCTCTAATAGCTGAGAAACACTTAAAGAATGATTAACATCCCTAGTCATCAGGGAAATGTAAAATGACTGAGACTCCATCTAATACCCATCAGAATGGCTAAGATCAAAACTGCAAGGGACAGGACATGCTGGTGAGGATGTGGAGCAAAAGGAGCATTTCTCCATTGCTAGTGGGAGTGCAAACTTGTACAACCAATTGGAAATTAGTCTGGGAACTAGTTCTGTTGGGAAATTGGGACTAGTTCTACTTCAAGACCCAGCTATATGAGGGTATATACCATTCCTGGGCATACACCCAAGAGACATTCTACCATACCACAAGAACACTTGCTCAATTATGCTCATAGAAGCTTTGTTTGTAATAGGCAGAAACTGGAAACAATATCCATTTTTTAATATAGGTATTTAGTGGTATGCACTTGCCTCATATAACTGCTTTTATTGTATATAATAGGTTTGAGTATGTTGTGTTTTCATTTTCATTCAATTATAAGTATTTCATTTTTATTTTTTTCTGTCTTAACTCATTTTTCACTCAGTAGCAATTTGTCCAGTTTCCATGACTTTGTAAACTTTCTTCTGTTTCTGTTGTTGATATCCAACCTCAATCCCTGGTAGTATAATAGGATACAAGGTGTTATTTCAATTGTCTTATGTCTAGTGAGATTTACTTTTTGTCCAACTGTGTGGTCAGTCTTGGAGAAAGTTCCATGAGGTGCTGAGAAGAAAAAATATTCTTTTGTATTTTGGTGGAAATGTTCTATAAACATCTTCTAGGTCCATTTGATTTAGGATATCACTTGGTTCTAGCATTTCTCAGTTTAGTTTTTGTCTGGATGGCCTATCTATTGACAAGAAAGGAGAATTGAAGTTATCCACTATTACTGTTTAAGGGTCAATATGTACTTTTAGCTGTAGTGTTTCTTTTCTGAACTTGGGTGTTCTTGTGTCTAGTGCATAAATATATAGGATTACAATATCTTCTTTGACGAATTTTTCCTTTGATGAGTATGTAGTCTTTTTCTATCTCTTCTGATTAGTTTTGGTTTAAAGCCTATTTTGTCAGATACTAAAATAACTACACAGGCTTGCTTCTTTGGTCCATTTGCTTAGATTATCTTTTTCCATCCTTTTACCTGAGGTGATGTTTATCCTTGATGGTAAGATGTGTTTCTTGAATGCATCTGAAAGATGGACCCTGTTTTCTGATTTATTCTGTTAATGTGTCTTATTGTGTAATTGAGACCATTAAACCCCCCCCCTCTCGTTTTTTTTTTTTTTTTTTTTTTTTTTTGGTTTTTCGAGACAGGGTTTCTCTGTATATCCCTGGCTGTCCTGGAACTCACTCTGTAGACCAGGCTGGCCTCGAACTCAGAAATCCGCCTGTCTCTGCCTCTCAAGTGCTGGGATTAAAGGCGTGCGCCACCACCGCCCGGTGAGTTTTTAACCTCTCTTCTGGTTTACTGTTCTGGAATTATTTATTCTTTGTCTCTTCTTGGATGTGGTTAATCTCTGTGGACTGAAGTTGTGATTGGTATTTTTTGCCGGATATATTAGTCCGGGCTGGAATCTGTATCTCCTTGAGTTTGTAGACCCTTCTGGCTTTGAGTCTCCATTAAAAAGTCAGGTATTATCTTAGTAGTCTGGCCTTTATATGTTACTTGGTCTTTTTCCTTTGTATCTTTAATATCCTTTCTTTGTTCTATACTTTTTTCATTTTGATTATTATATGTTCAGATTTTCTTTTCTGGTTTTGTCTGTCTGATGTTCTATATGCTTCTTGTACTTTGATAGGCATCTCCTTCTTTAGGTTGGGAATATTTTAGTCTATGATTTTATTGAAAATATTTTCAACATTTTTGACCAGAGTTTCTTCTCCTTCTTATATTCCTATTATTCTTAGATTTGATCCTTTTATTGTGCCCCAGATTTCCTGAATGTTTTCCTGGAAAAATGTCATCCTACAGTTTTCCATTTTTCATTTCCAGTTTTGCTTGTCTTTTCTTTAGTGATTCTATTTTCTGTTGTTGTTGCTGCTGCTGCTGCTGCTGCTGCTATTGTTGTTAAATTCTATATTTGTGTTAAGAATTATTTTTATTACTTCATTCAACTGGGTTTTTTTGATTCATGGTCTTTATTAAAGGATTTATTCATTTCCTCTTTAAGGTCCTTGAACATATTTATAATTGTAATTTTAAAGGTTTTTTTTTTTTTTTGGTTTTTCAAAGATTTATTTATTTTATGAGTACACTTTATTTTATTTATGAGTACACTGTCACTGGCTGTCTTCGGACACACCAGAAGAGGGCATCCAATCTCATTACGGATGGTTGTGAGCCACCATGTGGTTGCTGGGATTTGAACTCAGGACCTCTGGAAGAGCAGTCAGTGCTCTTAACCGCTAAGCCATCTCTCCAGCCCCCTTTTTTTTGGTTTTTCAAGACAGGGTTTCTCTGTATATCCCTGGCTGTCCTGGAGCTCACTCTGTAGACCAGGCTGGCCTCGAACTCAGAAATCCGCCTGCCTCTGCCTCCCAAGTGCTGGGATTAAAGGTGCGCCACCACCGCCCAGCAATTTTAAAGTTCTTATCTTATGCTTCAGCTATATTAAATTTATTGGGGTCTACTGTAGTAGGGTTACTCTGTTCTGGTAGAGGCATGTTGTCTTGGTTATTCATATTTGTGTTTTCTGTTGAGGTCTAGACATCTAGAGTTGTGATGACTCAGGTATTTCTAGGTGTTGATATCTGGTCTTATCTTTGCTGGGTGTGTGTTCCAATCTTTGGTGACTGTTGCCCTCTCAGGATCTTAGGCAAGTGTATTAGCTGTTGGGTCCCTGGTAAATAACAGGACTGCCATTAAGTCCTTTCTGATGTCAAAACTGCAATGAGAACTCCGCCAGTCTTCCAGTGTCACCAGTTAATTGTTTTTGAGATAGAAAGCAGGCATTTACAACTTAGAGCACATTTCAAAAGGTTGTAAAACAATAAACCAGAGGTCATAAAAGGGGAACTAATGATTTATTATAGGTGCAAAGATAGAAGATAAAATATTGACTGGCTTTATCTATATAAAACTTCAATGATAACTTAGTTATGGTCTTTAACTCTCCATAAATCTGTAGAGCTAGTGACAGATAATGAATATTTAGCCAGATAATTACTCTTTTTTTTTTTTGGTTTTTCGAGACAGGGTTTCTCTGTATAGCCTGGGCTGTCCTGGAACTCACTCTGTAGACCAGGCTAGCCTCAAACTCAGAAATCCGTCTGCCTCTGCCTCCCAAGTGCTGGGATTAAAGGCGTGAGCCACCACTGCCCGGCCAGATAATTGCTCTTAATGGATATGCATGCAAACATTCTCTGTTGTATACATCTTATTCAATTTATGATTTGAACTTCTAGAGAACTTTTGTTTAAAAAAAAAAAAGGATGCTTTAATGAACCATGTGACCTATTCTCCTAGAAAAGGTACAAAAGACCAGTAAAGATTGCATGGCATGCCATTGTGAGTAAAGGCATTATTGTTGTATCAGAGCAGGAGGAGAGAGCAAGATTAGGAACAGAGAACAGAGAAGAACTTTTAAAAGAGAGCTTTTTTAGAGAACCTTTAGACGGAACTTTTTAGAGAAGAACTTTCTTAGAGAACTTTGATAGAAAACATTTTAGAGAGGACTTTTTAGAAAGAATTTAGAAACAAAGGCTAAAATCACTTTTCTTTTTTTTATTTTTTATTGGTTATTTTATTTATTTACATTTCAAATGTTATTCCCCTTCCTAGTTTCCCCTCCACAAACCCCCGATTACACCCCACCTCCCCCCGCTTCTATGAGGGTGCTCCCTCAACCATTCACCCACTCCCACCTCACCACCTTAGCATTCCCCCATGCTGGGGCATCAAGCCGTCACATGACCAAGGGCCTCCCCTCCCATTGATGCCAGATAAAGCTATCCTCTGCTACATTTGCAGTTGGAGCCATGGGTTCCTCCATGTGTATTCTTTGGTTGATAGTTTAGTCCCTGGGAGCTTTAGGGGGTCTGGTTGATTGATATTTTGATATTGTTGTCCTTCCTATGGGGTTGCTCTGCCAGAGCTGTACCAATACAGATGTGGATGCTTGCAGTCAACCATTAGACTGAGCACGGGGACCTCAATAGAGGAGTGAGGGGAAGGACTGGAGGAGCTGAAGGAGTTTGCAACCCCATAGGAAGAACAACAATAAAGTCACTTTTCAAAGTGTCCTTTTTTTATCCTGTGACTTCAGCTAGTAGGGTCTAACTAGAGTTAGAGCTGTGCAGTTCCTGCAGAGAGAAATAGAACAAAGGCTACTTAATCCTTCAGTGTTTTACTATGTGGTGTTAAACACCAGAGGCTGAAGTTTTCTGGCCTCAGAGGAACTCAGATCAGCTACTGCAGCAAAGTGACTTAGACTTAAGACAGGTAAATATTTTATTATTAAACAGCAACCCTAAATATCTTGCAAGACCAAGTCTTGCCCCCACTGATGCTCTTCCCCCTCAGTAACCTTCAAGAGAGAATCAAAAAGAAGAACAGCCTCGATTGGCCCCAGCAGAAGGAGGAGAAAGAAGAGAAAGACGACAGAGGGAAGGAGGAAGGAAGGGAGGGAGAGAAGGGGAAGAGAAAGAGAGAGGGGGAAAGAGAGAGATTGGTTCTGAACATTGGTGGATGGGAGAGAGGAATAGAGATGGGATAGGAGAAAAGTCCTTGAGAGACAGGTAGAAGAGATCCAGTCCACACCAAGAGACAAACTCCCCAGGGACTTAAGGAGTGGGTGGGGCAGGGCTCCAGAAAGTAGGCTGCCGGAGGACAAAGAGTATGTCTGGAGAGACTGGGATGAAGGGGTTGGAGGACCCTGGGTCTGTATGAAGGAGTGAAGTCTTCTGTGGGTGGAGTTGGGATGGGAGGTGTGGCAATTGTAAGTAGGGCTAGGCATGAAATGGGAGAGCTCATATGGTCATACTGGAGGACAGGAAGGAAAGTGACAATCCTCTACCTGAGTCCCAGCCCTGTGTGGAAGGACCCTAGTAGACAGTGTTTCTAGGTGTCAGTGGCTGCCAAAGCAATGGAGATGGGCTAGAAGGAAAGGCTGAGAGGGTCCACAGGAGAAAGTTAACATAGGTTAGCTGGATTCTATCTTCACATTGCAAGGCTTCATATGACAAACCTATGGCCAAATTATACTAGACGGGGAAAACTGAAAGCACAGTCCTTAAAGTCAGGAGCAGCTTTCCACTCTGTTTACTCTTACTCAAAATGGTGCTTTAAGTCTCACCAAAATAATAGGAGAAGAAAATAAAAGGTATACAAATAGGAAAGAAAGAACTCGAGGAATCCTTATTTGCAGACGATTCCGTTCTACATATTCCTGAAGGACACTAAAGACTCCCTAAGAAAAATCTTGGAATGACCATGTTCCTCAAAGTGACAGAATACAAACATAACATACAAAAATCAGTTGCCTTTCTTTGTTGCCTATAAAAGCCGTGCTTAGACATAAATCAGGAAAATAAACCCATTCACAATTGCCTCAAAAAATGAAGCAAAAACTTAGAATAAATCTAGCCAAGAAAATGAAATGCCTCTATATTGAACTCTAAACCAGGGAAGAAAGAAACTGAAGCAGGCAGAAGGACCTTTTCATCTCATGGCTCTGTAGAACTAATCCTGCAAAAACAGCTGTACTGCTCAAGCAATCTACAAATTCAATGTCCATCTCGTTAAAATGTCAAAGGCGTTCTTCACAAAAATATTTTAAATAGTGTTAATATGAATATGAAAGCAAAACAGAGAGCAGATACCCACAGCATTTCTGAACAAAAGGAATAGTGCTAGAGTTATCACCATACCTGATTTCAAGTATTGAGTTCTAGTAACAAAACCATGGTACTGGCATAGACATAAGACACACAGATCAACGGGATAGAAAAGAGGGCTTGGCAGGCAGTAGGTAAAGGCCCTTGCTGTCAAGCCTAATGACCCAAGTTTGATCTCTGGGACCTACGTGGTGGTCCTACCCAGAGATCAGGAGAGAAGCAATTTCTGCAAGATTTTCTGTGGCCTCCGCACATGTTATAGTGCCTGTCGATACACACAAACACAAAATAATTCTAATAAAACAATTCTAAGAGAACCTAAATTTAAACCTACACAGCTACAGGCACCTGATTCTTTTTCCAAGATACCAAAAACATATATTGGAGAAAAGACATTTCAACAAATAGTACTTGGAAAACTAGATGACTTCACATAGAAAACTGAAAGTGAACCCTATCTCTCTTTCTTTCTGTACAAAAATCAACTTTACATGGTCTAAAGATTTTTTTTTTATTTTGTCTTTCAAGACAAGGTTTCTCTGTGTAGCCCTGGCTGTCCTGGATCTCACTCTGTAGACCAAGCTGGCCTCGAACTCAGAAATCCACCTGCCTCTGCCTCCCAAGTGCTGGGATTAAAGGTGTGTGACACTACCGCCCGGCGGTCTAAAGATTTTTTAGATAATTATTCTATTTATTTTGTGAGTATGAGTATTCTGCCTGTGGATATGAGTGTGCATCACATGCTTGTCTGGTGCCTACAGATGTCAGAAGAGGGCATTGGGTCCCCTGAGTTAGAGTCATGAGCCACCATGTGGATGCTGGGAACTGAACCTGGGTCCTCTGCAGGTGTTCTTAGCTCAAGGGAAAAATTAGCAACATACTTCAGGATATGGGCACAGGAAGGACTTTATGAATAGGACTCAAGTTGCTCAGGAAAATAATTGACAAATGAGACATCATGAATTTAAAGAGCTCTTATACAGTTTAAAAAAAAGTGAAGATAGTTATTGAATAGGAGAAAACCTTTACTCACTGTACATCTAACAAAGGATTAAGAGCTAGAACATATAAAGAACTCAAAAGGTTAGAGCCAGGCAGTGGTGTCATACACCTTTAATACCAGCACTCAGGAGGTTGAGTTTGAGGCCACCCTAGTCTACAAAGAGAAACCCTTCCTCAAATAAATAAATAAATAAATAAATAAATAAATAAATAAACAAAACAAAACCTCTAGATAAAAGATTTAACAGCTTAATCAATAAATATGGTCTTTTAGTGGTATACACCTTTTAAGATTTATTTATTTTATTTAGATGAGTATACTGTCGCTCTTCAGGTACACCAGAAGAGGGCATCATATCCCCATTACAGATGATTGTGAGCCACCATGTGGTTTGCTGAGAATTGAACCACTAGAAGAACAAGTCAGAGCTCTCAACCTCTGAGCCATCTTTCCAGCACTGTAGTATACATCTTTAATCCTAGTATTTGGGAGGCAGCTCTCCATACGTTTCAGGTCATCCAGAGCTACATAGTGAGACCCTGTCTGTAAATGAGCAGAGAAAGTAATGACATGGCAGTCATCCTCCCACAGCAGCTGTGGCCATCTGTGCCAGTCATGGATGGAAGAGGACCCTGATAGGCTCCTCCCACCTATCCCTGCTGAACTTTGTGCTACTCATGGACTCTGAGAGAACTGACTTCATTTATATACTCATGGTGAACCCACCAGACTCCAACAGATAGAGCTACACCCATGATTACTCAGACTGCCCTAGATAAACTCTGTAGTCATACACACTCACACACACACGCACACGCACACACACACACTCAATCAAAATGAACATGGGAAAGGTATCTGTGGGGCTGGGAGATGAAGGTGACAAGGAGTTTAAACAGAGTGGGGGTGACAATAATCAGAATGTATTATATACATACTTGAGATTGTCAAATGGCAATTTTAATCACTTTTAAGTGAGCTAATACAATGAGCAGATAATTCTCAAAAACAGAAACACAATGTTTAATTTTAAAAATGGGGAGTGGGGATGTGGTTCGGTAAACAAGAGCATTCCAGATCTTGTAGCGGACACAGTTTGATTCCCAGAACCCACACTGTGGCTCACAACTGTCTGACTCTAGTTCCAGGGGATCTGACTCCCTCTTCTGGCCTCTGTGAGCACTACATGCACATGGGCCACATGCACACATCACACACTCATATACATAAAATTAAAATAAATAACTAGGTGGTGGTGGCACACACCCTTAATCCCAGCACTCAGGAGGCAGAGTCAGACAGATCTCCAAATTTGAGGCCAGCCTGGTCTACTGAGTGAGTTCCAGGCCAGTCAGGGCTAGAGTTAGAGATAGGGATAGAGATATACTGTGTATGAGAGAAACAGAGACAGAAAGACAGAGAAAAAAGAGGAAAAAATAACAAATGTTATGCGGATACAGAGAAAAGAGATACTTATATATGCTGGTAAGACGTGAACAAGTCCAGCTGTTGTGGATACCCCTGGCCTTGTATTTTGATACTAATTCCCCTTTCCTGTGAAGAATTAAACAGGTGACTTCTAGTGAACCTTCTGCCCATCTTAATTTGTAAAATAAAGGCTGGAGCCAGTGATTGGGCAGAGGAAGGGGAGTGGAGATATAAAGGTTAGTGGGAAGAGAACAAGGGGGAGGATGACTGGAGGAAGACAATGGAGGAAGAAGACTAGGGAGACTGGGGAGAGAAGAGAGGACGACTGGGAAGAAGAGAGGAGAGAAAAGACAATGGAGGAGGACAACTGGGAAGCAGGAAGTAGCAGGGTCTGGAAAACCCTCAAGTTATAAGGGTCGCATAGCTGGAGAACAGAGTAGTGTAGGAGTATCTGCCCAATCTAGGCTTACAGAATATATTCATAGTTACTGAGTTGTGTTTTCATTGACCAGCCATATTTGAGTTGGAGATTTAAATATCTCTCACTACATCCAGCCATTGTAGAAATCAGTGTGGAGGTTCCTCAAAAAAAAAAAAAAAAAAAAAGAAATGAAATGAAAAGAAATCTATTTTTATATGGCCTGTGCCTCTCCTGGGTATTTTCCAAAAAGACTCTAAGTCAACATATCACAGACAGACAGACACACTTGACAGAAATTAATGTTCACTGTAACACAATTCACAATACCAAAGCTGTAAAATCAACCCCAGGTGTTCAACAGAGGAATGCAAAAGAAAATATGGCATATTTATACAATGAAATTTTATTCAGACATAAAGAGCAACAAAATCATTTTGTTTATAGGAAGAAAAAAATAGATGCAACCTAAAAATAATTGTATAAAGTGAATTAAGCAGTACAGATGATATCATGTTTTCTATTATTTGTGGGTCCTAGATTTTATACAGTTACATAAAATCATGTATGGGTATGTATTAGTCAGGGGTCTTTACAGGAACAGAGTTGATAGAATGAATATGTATTAAAAGGGCTCTGGGACTAGAGAAATGTCTCAATAGTTAAGGGTGCTTGCTATTCTTACTGAGGACTCACGTGTGTTTCCCAGCTCGCCTGTAACTCTAGCTCCAGGGGATATGATGGACTCTCAGGTCTCTATGGGCACTAGGCATGCGCTTGCCTACAGTTACACAAACACACACACACACACACACACAAATAAAAAGTAAAAATCTAAATAATTAAATAAGGTGATGAATTAGGTTAGCTTACATGAGACAGTCTGGTAACTCAATAATAACTATATTACACTGAAAACACTGTGCCAGGCTGTGTGCTTTAGCCGTCTCAGCCTGGTGCTGAAGGAGGATTCCTGGAGAGCTTCTGTCTTCAGTCCATGTTGGAAGCCCAAAACTGGGTCTTAACATCGGTAAATTTTTTTAAAAGATTTATTTATTTGTTTTATGTAAGTACACTATCACTGTCTTCAGACACACCAGAAGAGAGCAGAGGAATTGAACTCAGGACCTATAGACAGCAGTCAGTGCTCTTAACCTCTGAGCCATCTCTCCAGCCCCATCAGTAAAGTATTTTAAGAGGCAAAAACAGGATAAACAAACTTATCAACAAGAGTGAAGGCAATCAGGGCAAGAAGAAGCAAAACCTTTCTCCTTCTGGGTCCTTTCTCTAGGCTGCCACTAAACTTTGCCACCCACATTTACTGTGGATCTTCCCACTTAAAACAATCTGGCCAAGAGAAATCCTCACAAAAATTCTATTGGCTTGCCTTTCAGTTGATTCCTGATCCAGTCACAGTGATCACCAAGATCAACTAGCACAGTCTATACAACATGAAAATAGAAAAGAAAGTGCTAAGGTTGCAAAGGGGACTAACTGGAAGGATGCTGGGTATGCAAGATGAGGGGATAGGGTGCAAGCATTTAATAGAGCTTTGAGCATACGCCAACATGAAAATGTCCTTATGAAAACTAGAACAATGACTATAAATCAGAAAACAAACAAACAAACAAACAACAGATCTTTTTTGAGTTTGAGGCCAGCCAAATCTACATAGAGAGTTCCAGAACAGACAGGGCTACACAGTAAGACCAGAGAAGTGGAAACGTAAGAGTTCTTTGGAAAATCAGCTGGATGATGTTTTGCTGGGGCAAATATGTGAAGGGATGTTTAGCTGAAGTGGACATAGGTGAAAGACAAAGGCAAACTCATGAAGGAACATTTCACTGAAGCAGACACAAGAGAAAGAATGTTCTGCTAAAGGAAGCTCGTGAAAGGACACGTGATGATGGATTCTTTGCTAATGACATACACGTATTCGTCCACTTTACATTGCAGAGTTGAACTCTTTGTCAGAATTCCATAGAAAGAAAGGCCAAAAAATCTTCTGGTGATGTTCTTGCCACTTCTGCAGACTTGGGCTGATTGGAAGAGTGATGTCAGCTGAGACAGACTCATATGCTGAGGCAAGACCGGTGGAGGGCGTGTGCTGTTTGGAGAGTAGAAATAGGACTCTCCAGACAGTGACAGAGGCTGAGCTAGGCTTGCTTATAGAGCTAGCTGTGCAATGCTGGTGGGTCTCTTCACTGATCTTTGCCTCCCTGAGAGAGGCACAGCTGAAAACTTCTCCTGGCATCCCTCCTGATCCATCCTGCTGACTTGTGCCAAGACTGAGGCCTGACTGACTCTGCTAGGTCATGTCACTGTGGTTGCTAACCTGACTCTACTGAACTGGACTGCTGATGTATCCATGAAATATTTTCCAGTGGATCAAGCTGCCATAACCTATGAACCGACAACACAGATGGGAGTTGCTCCAAAGAATCTTTCTAAACAGGTCTACTTTCCCCATACCCTTTTTTCCCCACTATCTCTGGTGGATGGTGAGCTAAAAGGCAGGTTAAAGCATTTAAGAACCATCATTAAAAATAGACATTAAAAAATCAAAGTTACAATCTATCTCCGAAAAAATTATTTTTAACTAAAAGTAGGGTCCAGCACAATACCTTGGTGAATAAAGGTGCTTACTAATAAGTCTGGGGACCTGAGTTCAATCCCATGATCCATATGGTAGAAATAGAAAACTACTAAAAGGTGTCCTGCAACCTAAACACACCACACACACACACACACACACTGAGAGAGAGAGAGAGAGAGAGAGAGAGAGAGAGAGAGAGAGAGAGAGAGAGAGAGAGAGA